>NC_080785.1:85867022-86167022 GCF_028018385.1 Neofelis nebulosa | reverse complement strand
TGGAAAGGCAATGAGTCATAAAGAACAGTACTCCTGTTTAGGGTACTATGTAGTGATCTGTGGTGGCCAAAAGAGACTAGGTCATAAGGACCAGGTTGAGGAATTCTCCTGTATTGTGGTATGGTTAAACTTAGACTGGTTAAGGCCAAATCTTGAATTTCCAAAAGTTCAAATGGGTTGAACTATTCAGTTGAATTTCTAAAAGGTTGAATTGTATAAACTTCCAGGGGCTGCCTTAACTTCTTCCCCAATATTTAGGCAAGCTGCTAGCACCCTGAATTATCTCACTGTAGAAGAGAGAAATGGGTAACTTCTTATACCTAAACCCTTGCTGTCCTGGCCCTAGGAACCACAGCACTGCTGCTCAGCTCCAGCCCCACTGAGTTCCACTGCCTAAGGAGTTAAATCGCTCTTCCTGGACTTGTTAACTGCCTTTCTGGTACATTCCTACTGCAAAAAATTCCCTAATTCCCACTGGGAAATCCACATAGAAATCATATCTACCTATGAGGCTCCTCCCTCTTCTGGTCTCATATGCCTTTCTCATCTTATAATGATGTATTTGAAGAAGTTGCAAGGCAAACTGATGGATACACTAATGACCCAGAAATTTCAATTCTTCCACTTAAACCCTGCAAAAGTTGGATCATCAGAAAGCAAAGGGCCTGGGTCTTGTTTTCCATTCTGTGCAAGAATAACTTCCCTGTGTCAAATAGAGTACAATGCTCTTGACTAATATGCTCCAATATGCTCTTGGAACTATTAGAGCCTCAATAAAATAAATGAATAAAATAAATGTTCATTGAAACAAAGTTTATATTTTACAAAATATATTCTGTATTCTATTCTCTATTCTGTGCCCCAATACCCCTTATAAAAGACACAAGAAAATGGATTTTACCTCTCAATAGTAGGACAGTTTTCTTCTGTAAATTTACTTGCATGCTGTTTTTCTATCACACAATGAAAAGGATACAGATAAAGATAATTCTTTTTGGTCTGTTTCCAGAAAATCCAGAATCATATTCAGTGTTCATCTACTTCTGGTAATTAAATCAACTGAGATGCCAAGCACCACATACTGCTTTGCTAATCTTGGGTTGCTGGTTTCTTTTACTTTCCTCCCATCTTTAAAACACTAATCTCTCACTAAGAATCATGAGGAAGCACTTTGAAAGTTACCATATGATAGGAAACCAACAAGCCTATTGTACTCCACAGATGCTTCTAAGAATGCATATGAAGGAGGGAGGAAATATTTGTAGTTTTTTTAGTATTGATATTCACCAGCTTGATGTCCTTTCTTTAAAAAAATGGTACTGGCCCTCAAACTTGGCCTGTAAAATCTGATTAAAAGATGTGCTACTTGGCACATCTTTTACTCTATTATAAAAATGTAAAGGACTAGGTTGAGCATCTGACTCTTGATTTTGACTCAGGTCATGATCTCACAGTTCTTGGGCTCTGTGCTGATAGCAAGAAGCCTGCTTGGGATTCCCTCTCTCTCCCTCTCTGCCCCTCCTGTGTGTGCACTCTCTCTCTTTCAATATAAATAAATAAACATTTTTTAAAAATGTAAGCCCAATAATATTAAAATGTATACTTGATAAAAAATAAATAGGCAAATAAGATACAATCTTATTAATGGAATAAATAAGCATTTTCACAATCTGTGAATGATACCTAATTAAGACATTACTTGCATTTTCTGGGAATGTTTTATTTGTTTGGCCTAAAGCAAAATGCTGTCATTTAAGTAATCTTGTACGGGCTGTTTTAATGTATTACAGCTCTTCTAGTTTAATTATACAAATAAAAGAAATTACAACGGCTTTTGTAGTTCAAATTAACTGTACCTCTGATACTATTTAATGCAATTAGAGTATGGTAATAAGGGGAGACCATTTAACTTGTATATATACTCTGACATTGTCTCAACTCTACTATATTTATTAACCAAATTGTTCAATGCTATTTGATAATCTCAGTTTGTTTTGGTAACTAAGCAACATGCTAGACAAAAAATATATATCTATATCTATATAGATAAAAAATATATATCTATATCTATATAGATATATATTTTTTGTCTAACATGCTAGACAAAAAATATATACCTACATCTCTATAGATATATATTTTTTGTCTAGCATGTTGCATATATATATATATATATATATATATAACTAGTCTTTAGAATGTCCTTTTTGGTCAAAAAATTATGTCTTATTAATTTTAATATCTCCAGGAACTAGCATGTTGCCTTACATATAATAAATAAATGCTCAATAATTTGTATGCTGAATATTAATTTGAAAGGAAGTCCAGAAACTATTTTCTTCCATAGTTACACAAATCAAAAACACCAGTTTTCTATTTTCTACCATCACAGAAAAACAATTTTTCAGGAAAAGCATAGCACTCATCATTTGCAGCCACTTTTGATTTTTATATTTATGTAGTTCGATTATTTTTTTCCAGAAGAAGGAAAAAATTTCTAATCTGTTATGAAAACAGAGTTTTATCATGTCTGAAACTTTAACAACATAAAATATATGTGCATTAATCAATGTGTTCCTTCACTTTTAGAACAAAATGCGCAAAGCAGAGGATGAAGTCAACCTATTCAAGACAACAGGAGAGAGTAACTTCTCTGCTCTGCATCATTAGTTCTGACTAATATTCAAGAAACCTTAAATTCTTAAGCTTAAAAAAAAGACATATCTCACACATAAGTAATTTTTACCATCATTTTTCATTCACCATTTCTGTATAATATTTTATTTGTGCATAAAAGAGGCTGTCCTTAAATTTTACAGACTCATAAAATGTAACAGTATGTTCATGATTTGTTGATTCATCTCTTTCATCTATATCCATAAAAATTTACAGTCAGGTGATATTATTTCTCAACAGGAACAGGCATATTGAAGAAAGGCTTAGGGATTCATTAAACACTACAAATAAATTCTAAATGTAGCATCAGCATTCATTTTCTTCTGAATGTTGTTTTTGCTTACAAGTATAACACACTAGATTAGAAATTGTTAGGGAACCTGATTGCTGTTTCTGTCTTCCTCTGTAACGCTGAGCAAGTCATTCCACTTCTCAGGATCTTAGCCTCTTACTTAGAAAAGGAAGAGATTAAATAAGATAACCTCTAAAGTCTCTTCTACTTAAAATTAATAACAACAATAATTACAGCAAGTATGTAATTATTTGACTATGTATCAAATCCTGATTATTTCATCCTCACAACTATGTCATAGTTGCTATCATTATCCTCATTCTACATATGAGAAAACTGAGTCCAGACAGGTTGACTAACTTGCTCAAGGTCACATAGCTTAAAAGTAGCAGTGCTAACAATCAAACCCAGACAGCATGGACCATAACATGTGCTCCTAACTGTTACAGTGTCCTAACTACTACATGACCCTTTTCGTGAAGAATATTACATGTTTTGGCTTATGGCATTCACTGAAAATTTTATTCTTTCCCTCTTGGTGTTTGGGGAAATAGGATGAGCTTCAGAGTCCATAATATTGAGTTGTTATCCTAACTCCATCATTACTTGTTCTGTGACCTTAGGCTAGGGTACTTACACTCAGAATCTGTTTCCTCATTTGTGAAATGAAAATACTCACCTACCTCACAGGGCTATTATTTAAGGGTTAAGACTAAAACTGCATGGTCTAGCATGGTTCCAGACATACAACAGGCATTCAGTAAACTTTATTTCTTCTCTCATGCTTAAGTGAAAGATGATGATGCTGAAACCTAAAACTTGAAATTAAGACCACATAGTAGTCATTTTTAGGACTCACCCTCCCAGTACTCAAATGAGACTTAAAACAAGACCAGGGCAGAAGTGTGGGGAATCATGTAATCAAATTGAAAAGAGAAAAAACAGCATGTTCCTGCAGGGTGGACACAGTGCTCCAAAGCCTTAAAAAGCTGGCATTCTGAGGAATTTGTTCAGTCTTTACATTAATGCCAGGGATATGCAAATAGTGAAGATTATCTAGCAACGATGCAACAGCTAGAATCTCAAGTTTTTGTCCTCAACCTCATACACTCTACCTTCTAGATGGATCCTTAAACAAGCATATAATTTATTTTAGTCTTTCAAAGATATTTGGGCAATACAAAATTTAAATACATTTAGTATTATAAGAAAGAAAATTACTGAGAGAAAATGATAATTAGGACCTTGCCCAATTTTCTTATTATCCCATTTAATCTCCAAAATCAGTCCTTCTCCCACAGTTCTTGCCACAGTTCTGTTTTAATTATCGATAAGGGTGGAAGGAACGAAGGGAGGGAGGGGGAGAAGAAGGGAGGGAGAGAGAGAGAGAGAGAGAGAGAGATGAAGGCAGCCAGCAAGCGAGCAAGAAAAAGTAATGGAAAGAACTTTTGGCATAGAACTTCCTTTGAATTTCTGAGTGACAAAGGCTTAAACAAATATTTAAGAAGATGGGCTACATGAAAAATAAATTGACAGTAGGATTAATTTGAGGAAGATTCAAAGATAAGGATTAAACAGTCACTTTTCCTATTAAAATTTTGAATTCAGATAAGAACCATTTCCCTTCGTCTTTCTAGTAAGTTCTAAATACTTTGATCTGTTGCTGAGAAATTACTATTATTTCCGTGTTTAAAACGTGTGGCTCAGAAAGACTCCTTCAAAAGTAGGAAAATCTGTGTTCCTTTGTCAAGCTGATTGTATAAAACAAGTTGACAAACCAAATTTAAACAGCTCCTTTAAAAATTTATAGAGTATTATTATGGAATTAATTGATCTTATTTCATGAAACAGCTTTACTAGGTAAATTCATTATGGCATGTTCCCATATACATAAAGATTAACATAAGACTTGAAAATAAAATGAGTTTGTTTCTAAAACTAAAGAATGTTTTATAAAGAAAACAAATAACTTACTCTAATATAAAAACGCAAAATGAATTATAATGTACAATTGATGTTAAATAATTATCTAACAATTTATGCAAATATATGACATTTTAAGATATTTTATAGTTAAAGGATTCAGACTAAATTAAGGTAACCAGGATTTATAATGAATCAACATATTATAAGTAGCTCTAGTTTGCCTTGTTATACATCTGTTAAAACTTACTTAAAATTAAAATTTTCTCTTCAGAAGCTTTAATTACTTACAATTAGGTATAACAGAAGTCACTGCAGAATTGTACCAACACAGTGATTTCAAATTTGCCATTTCCTAGCATGTAGGGATTTCTCAATTAAAAAAAATGCTTGGAAGAAAAATTGAATAATTTACTTAGCATTTACCCATGCATGAGAAAACTTATAAAGGGAACAGACTACTCTAAGCATAATTCCACAACTACTATAGATGAATTATTATGTTAGAATGTATCAGTTTCAGTTGAAATAGACTTTTTTAATTAAAATGATTAAAACATCAAATCAAGCTGTAGTATTGTGAAAATGTACAAAATTATTACAATTCATGGAATATTTCCAAACTTTAAAAGCACTTCACTGTGAAAGATGGACAGTTTCTTAGGAACCAAGATCAATCTATGCTATGCAGGATTCACAAAATTCAAAGCACTTACAGACTGACATGCACCTTAAATCTTTTTTCTTGTGGTTTCAATATTTTAAAGTGCCATGCACTGTGGTGAGTGATTAAAAACATCAACTATTTCACTGTTGTCAATGATTCAAACTTGTATGGTCACAGGGCATAGGGGAGTAGATTATTTATTCAAATCAAAATCACAACAGTTAGCTATGTTTTGTTTTTTATTGAAATGAAGCCCTCCTTTTCAGAAATGCTGACTACTTTTCCTGCAGAACTAGAGGCTATGTAAGATAAAGCCATATATAAATTAAAGATAGTAAGAATGCACCTACTGCTAGAGAGAACAGGTGAAGCATCACTATCTTTTTAGCAAAGAAGACATTTAGCAACTCTTGATGCTTACAGGACTGCCAAAAATAACTCTTTGAATTTTCATAAACTCTTCACAAAGCTCAGAATGACAGTTATGTGGAGTTAGAAATGGGTGACTTGAAGCATATACACAAACAGCTTTGCTTGATTTGGGGAAAACCTAACTGAGTGGTAATTTTGGAAATGGTGGTCAGTCAAGAACAAATCACTTTGAAATATTCTATTGGTGGACTCCAAAACACAGCTTTGTAAAAGCCCTGGGTACCTGGAACCTTCCTCAGACTGGTCATAAACTGGTGCGAAGGTCTCCTGGAGGTCATGTAGCCCAAGTTTCCAGCCAATTCAGAAATCTCTTTAACAAGGAGATGCTCAGACTCTACTTAAGCCACATCCAGGTGGTATAGGGGGATAGATGGAGTTTACAGTCTGCTTGCCTATGTGCTCTCATCCTGGGAGCCCCATTCCCATATGGTTTTTACTGGAGGGCTAACAATTCCCCACATCAGGCATGGTAGAAAGAAACATTATTCACAAAGAAGATATAGTAATCAATAGCTTCAGATCTAAGGAAACCTTATTCCAGCAGATGAGACTGAGAATACAACTTAAATGTTTAGATTTAAGGGAAATTCAACTTACAAAATCCAGTTTACAACTTGTAAGCTCTACTAAGAGCTATGCACGGTAGCTGAGTTTCAGAATTTTGAATGAGTTCTAGAATTGGGAGCAGAGTCTTGCAAATTATATAATAATGCCAACGAAGCAATTTTGTTAAACCCTTTCAGTGTGCCAGGATTAGTACTTAGCATGCTGAGCACTTTTACATACATTAACTTATCCCATCCCCTCATTCACCCTATGAGGTAGGTTCTATTAATATCTCCATGTGAAAGTTGAAGAAATGGATACTCAGAGACTCAAAGTGTGTTCCAAGAGAAAGGCACTGCAAAGATAACAGGAGGAGTAGAGAAAAGAAAATTAAGGAAAAATCACTAAAGTGTGAGAACTTTCTCTACTGATTTCTGTGGCCTTTTAGCCACCAGTTTTATAGTTTCCGTTACTTTTAGTAATGTTTAAGGGGTACACGTTTTAAATTGTATCTACATTTAAAGAAACAAGCTTATTGTCACTGGACAGAACATAGAACTCCCAGTCAAAATTATGGAGAGACATTATTGCTTTGGTGAGATTTTGTAAGTGGCTTAATCAAAATGCAATCCAGGTAAGTGTAGCTTTCACACAATGTATCTGTCACTTCTATGGCTTTTTTGTTTTCCCAAACCAAATACACATATGTGTGTGTGTGTGTGTGTGTGTGTGTGTGTGTATTGCTTTAAATGAAACAATCTCTGTGCTTATAAAAAAAAACGTAGTTATTAATGTCCTATACTTTTGCTTACCTGACAAAAAACAATTTTCAGATGTATAAATAAATAATTTAAGACATGCTATCATTGGGTTAACTTATTTGGAAAAACACTAAAGTAATATATTTGAGAGATTAATATTTTCTTATTCTTATAAACAAAATTCAGAGTCCATATATATCTATATATAGAGAGATATATATGATCATGCTTGTATAGAAACAAATAATAATAAATAGAAACTAATAACTGTATGTCCTTTTATTTTTTATTGTTTTTAATGTTTATTCATATTTGATAGAGTTAGAGAAAGAGACAGAGCGTGAGTGAGGGAGGGGCAGAGAAAAAGGGAGACACAGAATCTAAAGCAGGTTCCAGGCTCTGAGCTGTCAGCACAAAGCCCAAAGAGGGCTTGAACTCACAGAATGTGAGACCATGACCTGAACAGAAGTCAAACACCCAACTGACTGAGCCCCCCAGGTGCCCCAATATATATCCTTTTAAAAATTAAATTATTTAGGGACACTTGGGTGGCTCAGTGGTTTAAGCATCTGACCTCAGCTCAGGTCATGATCTCACAGTTTGTGGGTTCGAGCCCCGCATCAGGTTCTGTGCTGACAGCTCAGAGGCTGGAGCCTGCTGTGGATTCTGTTATCTCCCACTCTCTCTGCCCCTCCCCCGCTTATGCTCGCTCTCTCTCTCTCAAAGATAAATAAATAAATAAATAAATAAGCAAGCATTAATTTTTTTAAATTAAATTGTTTATATAAGGTGACCTTGCAGAGGGTATGCTAAGAAATTAACAGAAATTTAAAAAGCCTACACACATATTCATAGTGACCATTTTGCTTAAAGGATATAATTTTGTAATGTCTGTAATACTCTAGTATTCAGAGGAGTTGTATAATACTAATATGTAGAATGGGTCATTTGAGCATTTAAAAAAAATTAATGTTTATTTTTGAGAGGAGGGGAAGGGCAGAGAGAGAGGGAGACACAGAATCTGAAGCAGGCTCCCAGCTCTGAGCTATCAGCACAGAGCCCACTGTGGGACTCGAACCCAAAATCCATGAGATCATGACCTGAGCCGAAGTCAGATGCTTAACCAACTGAGCCACCCATGTGCCCCTATTTGAGCATGTTTTAATTCATGAAGTAGAAATACACAGAATATCTAAAAATTTAAAATACTACCTGCATATAAAGTCAGTTAGAATTTAAAGTAATCACTAGATTGGAATGATTTTCATTCCAGAATTGCTAAAGAGTAACCTGCTGTGTTACAAATCTCTCAGCTCCCACAATAATCTACATCAGCAATCACGACTAATAAGAGTGGAAGTGCATCTATCTTCAGCAGGTCATTACCACTGCAATTTACTCTCTTAACATGTAAACATTAAGGAAGTAAAAGGTACAGGAAAGTATTTTGAAATGAAAAGAAAACAAATACCCCAAACATTTATTCACCGCATCAATTTTAGTAAAAGGCACATTGATCTAGGAATCTTCTCAATTTCCAAAGTCTTTATAGTGTATTGACCATTAAAAATACAAGAAAAACAACCAATATTTAAGATTAAGTAATACTATCTTAAACACTTTCTGAAGAATAGAAAAACCTGACTATAATACTGGCATTAATAGAAACAAAGATAAGTCAAAGACCTTTATTTCTACAGTGGAGAAATAGACAATGTATCCTGTGTTTTAAGAAAACGATGTTATAATCCACAGCATGACTGAATACAGAGCAAGATACACACCACATCGCTGTAGGATTTTGCCATGGGGTCTTACTCTATTAAATAGATTACTCTTTAAGCCAATGAATAATACTCGTTCCCTAGGTCCAAAATTAAGTAAAGGCGAGTCTAGCAAATTCCAATTTTGCCTGTCAGCCAAAAAAGAAATTCCCACGTTTAAATGTGCAACTCTGTCTATAACCCTCAAGTTTAAATCTAAACACGATTACAAGGGGTATTAAAAATAATGCCCAAGGTTACTTCACTCATTTTGTAGATTCTTTCAAGTATTGGAAATCTGACAGTCAGGCTTGTTTAACTATTCAAACAATACAGAATAGCCAGAAGCTGTGATTTCTTCAGATTAGTAAAGTATAACCCAAAGGACTCAAAAGTCGAAGCACAACTAAAGGAAGAATCAACACGCCAACACTATATCTCATCAGGCTTGTTGACAATGCATCTTGGGAGACATGACTTTATCTTCAAAGTGACACTGTGTAAGGTTTGTTCACTGAACCAGGCATTTTATGCAGGGCATACAGCAGAGTTAGCTGTCAGCTGAGAAAGAGCATTTAAATTTGGCTACAATTATGCTGACCCTCAGAAAATCGCTTGCCTATCAAGAAAACTATTTGATCTATCAGAAAATAAAAACAAGCAATGTTTTCTCATAAGACTGCCCATGGTTTATTTCAACTTTAGACTGAAAAAATAAAGTCAAGGAAGCCCTCAGCATTTTTAGTAAACTGTTAGGAAAGTTAAATGTATAAACTACAGAATCTGCAAAGGACCCATGGAAGTAATTAAGTCATGTCCTTCTGTCTCTGTCTCTGTCTCTGTCCAAAATGGGCATATGTCATCTATTTGAACCTAAAACATTCTTTAAGAAATGAGGTCCCACCACTTCTCACAAGTGTAAAATGAGCCGTGAGTAAATGTCCCCATCATTGCCACTTACTAGCTTAGAAATATTAGACTAGTCATCTATCTTCTCTGAGTTTTGTTGTTTCTAACCTATCGGAATAAATCTATTGACAACTTCTTTGTGTCCCACATAACAAAATGATATAACTAAATATGAAATGTACATAAAGACACTTCTAAACCATAAAAATCATGCAAATAATTTTAGTTAAATACTTATATATCTATTTCAAGTTGAGTCCATTATACTTTTTTTGAGACCTTAATAATATGACACTAGATCAGGCTTGAAAATATGCTGTGGTATTTGAAATTAATGGATGCATATGTAAAAGAAATGCATTCTGAGCCATGAGGCCCCTACATAAAAAAACTCAATTTACAAAAACACCTTTCTGTTATTGTTGTTTGACTTTTTCTTCCTCCCCTCCCACCTAATACCCCTCCAGAGACACACATACAAGTATAAAAAAACAAGCACATTGAGCATTTGATTAAACAAGGACTTGTCTAATATTATATGATAACAATGGATTTTTTTGGCTGAAATCTACTTTAATCCAAATCAACTTCAATCTTCCATTATAAGTTTTTACCTTTATAAAAAAATTCTGAATGTTTTAAGACCTTTCCAAGGCATCTTAATTTGTGCTGAGTCGTTAAAAGGTCTATATCCAGGCAAGTAAGAGTGCCATATTTCTGAAATTATGGAGATCCACTATTTAAAGCAGTTTGTAGATAGAAGATTACAAAGTATTGAACCTAACTAAGTCTTACTAGGAACAGACATGCAGAAGAGGAAAAAGGAATCCACTCACAGTAAGCAACTCAGTCCCTGAAACCTCTTTGACCCCAAGGGCCTGAAAGATCTAATCACCTACCCAAAGACATTAGGGAGTAAGTACCTGGGATGGGGAAGGCTCTGGTAAGAAGATCCCACTACCCCTTCCCCTCCACTAAGAGACACCTGAAGGCCCAATATGGGGAAATTCATTTTACTCCCTCAGGCAGCAGCAACAAGAACCAGTGAGAGCACCAGTGGAACTAGATAAACCAAGCTGACCATAATCATACTGCAAAGACTCTGAAATCAAACTGACATTGCAACTGCACCTGACATGACTCATATGCAAGACCTAAGAAGGGCGACTTCCAGTTAAATTAAAAGATTGAAAGGCAATCCAGGTTCTGCTAACATAAGTGAAATAAGTCAGACGAAAAAAGACAAATACTATATGATCTCCCACTTACATGTGAAATACTAAAAACTGAACTCATAGAAATAGAGAGTAGATTGGTGGTTTCCAGGGGTGAGGGAATGTGGAAATGGGTGAAGATAGTCATAGGATATAAATTTTCAGTTATAAGATGAACAAGTTCTAAGGATCTACTGTACAGCAAGATGACTATAGTTAATAATACTATATTGGATACTTGAAAGTTGAGAAGAGAGTAAATTTTAAACGTTTTCACCACATGCATAAAAAAAGATAATCATGGATATGTTAGCTAACCTTTTTATAGTAATCATTTTGCAATATATACATACATCAAATCATCAGAGTGTACACATTAAATTTACACAATGTTGTATGTCAATTATATTTCAATAATGCTGGGGGAAAAGATCTAGAAAATATAAAAGAAAATCTTTGGGTAGAGAGATCTTAGACTTGAAACCAAATACATAATCCATAAAAGAAAAAAATATATAAATTAGATATGGTAAAAATTTTAAATTTTGCCCTGAGAAAGTCCATGTGAGGACGATGAAAGACAATCTACAAACTTGGATAAAATATTTGCAAACCACATATCTAACAAAGGACTAGTATCTAGAATACATAAAGAACTCTCAGAACTCAATAGCGAAAAACAATTTAATTAGAAAATGAGCAAAAGACACAAACATCTACTTCACCAAAAAGGAAATACAGATGGCAAATAAGCACATAAAAACATGTTCAATATCATTAGCATCAGGACTGTACACAATAAAACCACAATGGGCTCTCCCTATATAGTTATCAGAATAGTTAAAATTTAAAAATGATGATAACACTAAATGGTGAAGAGGAAGTGGAGAAATTAGATCAATTATACATTGGTGAAGGGATGTGAAATGGTATGGCTAGTCTAGAAAATAGTTGGGCAGTCTTCTTATAAAACTGAACTTGAAATAATGATATATCCCAGCACTTGTACCTTGGGGCATTTATTCTAGAGGAATAATAATTTATGTTCACATAAAAACATGTAAATAAATATGTATGCATTTACTCCATATGTTTTATTTGTACTAGCCAAAACTTGGAACCATCACAGATGTCATTCAACAGGTTAATGCTAAAATAACTGTAGTATATATAAATATACCACAGGATACTACTCAGCAATAAAAAATAAAAAATATTCAAAACAGCAACAACTTGCTTGAATTCCCAGGGAATTATACTGAGTAAAACAGCCAATCCAAAAATGTTATACACTGTATGATTCCATTTATAAAACCTTTTTTTAAGTGACAAAATTTTATAAATGGAGGACGAATTAGTGGTTAAATTGCCCAGGGTTAGAGATAGGGGAGAATCTAGGAAAGACATGGGTGGGCCATAACAGAGCAACAGGTGGTTACTTGTGGTTCGGTATTTTGACTGTGGTGGTAGATACAAAACCTAATTAGGTGATACAAAACCTAATTAGGTGATACAATTGTACAGAATTTAATATCATGCATACAAATACCCAGAGAAGAATACAAGTAAAATTGGAAAAATTTTAATAAGAACTGTAGATTGTACCACTGTCAGTATCTGGTTTTGATATTGTACTATAGTTATTCAAAGTATTATCACTGAGGGAAACCGGGTGAAGTGAACAGGATCCTTGTGTTTTTTCTTATAACAGCATATGGATCTACATCTCAAAAATTTTAATTAATTCAAAATTTCTATTACTTTCTAAACATTATCACTGTTTCTAAGTTTTCCTTTCCTGTCATATAACTACTGAAATAGAATTTCTTCATAAGATTTATTGTAATGTTGGGTAAGCACACACAACCCAATAATTTATGCCTCATATGCAACAAGGATCTTTTTCATATGCAATCTCCTCTTTATTAAAGATGGCAGCCCACAAAACTGCAGCTTTATATTTCCCTGTACACTCACAGAAATTATTTTCCAAACTTAGGTTTAACCTGAACATTAAAAGACTTCTCTCAATCTAGACACAGATGGACTTGACCTTAAACAAAGCCTGCTAGGAAGGCTGACAGTCTCACACATTAAAAATCAACTGATCTTGGTAATACAACAAAACTATAGAATAAATCCCTCTTCTTTTTACTTCCCCACACTTTATAAGAACTCTAAGACTGGGAGATTCAAGAACAGTGCTGCTGCTAATATTAAGAACAGACTATGACTACGTGGAAATTTATTAGTTCAGATGAATGAACTATAATGATACTTAGCTATTTGACAGTGAATTCTAAGAAGACTATACTGCTGGTATAGATTTAAACAATGGGAAATCCTACTCAGGAAGAGAATATTAATGCATCATTGATGTTGCTGATATTTAATTTTATTATCTTTTGTTATTTGATTTTATATAAATATATATATATATATATATATACATATATATATATATTTTTTTAATGCTTATTTTTGAGACAGAGAGAGAGCATGAGCAGAGGAGGGTAGAGAGAAAGAGGGAGACACAGAATCTGAAGCAGCCTCCATCCACACTCTGAGCTGTCAGCACAGAGCCCAATGTGGGGCTCCAGCTCACAAGCTGTGAGATCATGACCTGAGCTGAAGTCGGACACCCAACTGACTGAGCCACCCAGGTGCCCCATAATTTTATTATCTTTTTAATAGTAACGTAACTCTAAAGAAATTTGAGTGATTTGGAGGATGAGAAGAACAGAGTTGACCAGGTAGGGTAGTAGAAAAAGCATGAAGATCTTTTGACACCAGAAAGACCAGAGTTCAAAACTGAACTTTTTTACCTATGATGTTTTGTGATCATGGTTAGTTAAGTCAATATATATAAACCTTCGTTTCCCATCTGTAAAATGGTGATTGCAATGGAAATGACTTTTTAGGGCCATCTAAGCAGTAAATGAAATCACTGATATGTGCTTAGCACAGTAGCTGGTACAAAATATCTGCTCAATAAAATATGGTTATCAATTTGATTCATCTAGCTTCTGGGAAGGGTTTTTATAGCATTTTATTGTTGAATAAAGATTTCTAATTACTTTCAAAAATCATGTAAGACAAGACTAAGTCGGGAGAAAAAATCCCAAATCTATCCACACATAATAAGGCTTTGCACTAGGGAGATTATCTAATCAAGGTGCAGCTGAATCTTGCTAATTTAATGTTAAGAGATTCCAGATGGGACTTTAAAATAAAACTCAGTTGTAACTGTGGGTTTCATTTTAGGCATCTTCCACTCTTTAGAGATCTAGGTATAGTTGATTTAGACCCCAGCAATTAATTACTGGGAGAGTCCTGAGCTTTCACTTGAATTTCTGCACCACTTATGGTTTACATTCCTGTGTCTAGTTTTAATGTACGGTCTCTACTTTGTCCCAGAGTTTTTCTTGGTGTACACCTTATCCTACAAACACTTAATCATGATACAAATGACTCTCAGGCTTCATTTTTGAGAAATTATGGTCTAAATACCATAAATTGTTCAGTCATCTTGTAAAGGCCCGTTGTTTCCATGGAATCTTCTGCCGCTCCTGATTCACAGAGTCTCAGCAGTGTTTTTTTTATCTGGCTACCAGGTCTTAAGAGACTCCATTATGACAGACTGGGGCTCAGGGCAAGGTGTGGTGATGATTCCCTACCCCTGGGGGCTTCTGGACAATATGAGCCCTTGTTATCAGAAATGGGTATGAATTTTGATGAAGACTGGCCAATCAGGGGTATATCCATTATAATAATAACACAATGCCACAATAGGTCCTAGAAAAGCATGGAAGCAGTTGAGAAGTACAAGATTTCATATGAAACCGGAGGAAGTGTTGATTGCTTTAGTTATCTTCACATAAGGCCACAGGAGGAGCCTGGTTGCCCAGGGAACTTTCTGACTTTCGCAGCTCTTGATTTTCAGAGACATTTTTCAAGAAGGGAAGCATACCCACAGAGATATTTATTAAGGATTCACACCATTTGCATAGTTGTGTTTCTTTATGTTGCTGTTTAGGTTGTTCTCTTTCTCATTCTTCACGATTTTGGTTTTCCTGTTCTCATTAAGAGAATGTCTGGTTCTTATAATAAAGTTATCTCAGCATTACATGAGAATTTTTCACTGCTGTGATGTAGGCTAGTTTTTAATCACTAACTGAATTTGTCTTCTATATAATTTCTGATTGAATTTACTTACTACTATTTGTATCTTGAGATTTTCTGCTCTTATATGGCCTTTTTCCAAGAAAATGAATCTTTATAATTACTGAGTGTTTTCAAGAAAAAAATATTATTGCATTTTTAACGCTATTATTTACATCTCACTTTCATTGTCATATTTCCTAATTCAATTGTTACTGCTGCATCATCCTAATTTTTATACGTTTGATTTTTTAATTCACTGGTTTTATATTTTTATTTCTTTTATTTTGGATATCACCTGCTTTATCATTGATTTTTTTTAAACTTTAATGTTTTTATGTTCAGGTATATTACATTCCTTTTCTTTTATGTTTCTTCTATTTTATTCACATTTTAATCTGTTGCTACCCCATTCTTTTTTAATGACTATTTCCCCTTCTCTGATTCTTACTTCACATTTAAAAAATTTTTTTTAATGTTTATTTATTTTTGAGAGAGAGAGAGACAGAGACAGAGACAAAGTGTGAGTTGGGAGGGGCAGAGAGAGAGGGAGACACAGAATCCAAAGCAGGATCCAGGCTCTGAGATGTCAGCACAGAGCCTGATGCCAGGTTTGAACCCACAAGCTCTGAGATCATGACCTGAGCCAAAGTCGGACATTTAACCAACTGAGCCATCCAGGTACCCCAGTATTACTTCACATTTTTATTTAACATTTCCCAATGGTTGTATCAAGTACACACGTGAGCAGGTGCTAACCACTCTTCCCTCACAGCTGCCTCTGTAACCATCAACTCCCTTAGTGGATGTCTCAGAACAATCTTACCCACGAAGGATTCAGATGATACAGATTTGTAGCATAGTCTTGATTTCCTGCAGATTGATTGCATCTTTTACAACATGAATGTCACTTTTTAGGGAAAAAAGTCTGAATTCATTTCTTTCAGATGATGAGGGGAGAAGGTATCATTCCTGCTTATGCTTTGATTTATTTGAAGAGTGCTACTTGACTATTTATTTACTATTTATTTATTTATTTATTGTTCTATTTAGCTAGCTGACTTTTTAAATGCCTGTTTTAAAACCCATTAGTCACGTAAGCAACTAAATGGAAGGTGCTACACCAGCACATTATCACCATATCTGCAACCATTGTGGGTGTTTATCTCTGAAGATTACAGATTTTTAAGATCATTCTTGACCAAATGATAAGAAAGAAGCATTCACGTGTGAACAGATATACACTACAACTAGCGAATTTAAAAGGAAATTTCAAAACATTTAACCAGGTATAATTTTGATTCTCTTTCAAGGAAAAATAAGGACCATTTCTAATGTAAATTATATCTATACTTTGGAAGAGGAATTTTATAAACTGGCTTTATATAAATACCTCAAATTCAGAAAATAACTTCTTGTGAAGTGCCAGTGGGACTTGAAGGATTCCTTCTTAAAGTGTTTGACAATTCTACTCATGGACATAACCCTGCCGTCTTTACTCTATTTCCACAGACTATTCTGCAGGCAGATCTTTCTGGTTTTGGGGGAAAGCTGTTTTCGGTTTTGTTTTTTTAAATAGCATAACCTCTGATGAAACAATTCAGCTTAGTCTAGATTTTCTAACCAGGGAATAGTTTTCCTCAACTATACATACTCTGTCCAGTCAGTAAGTGTGCTTGATATACGTATAAAAATCTGTCATACAGAATATAGGAAGGCTACCAAGATGCTACTAGGATAAATAAAGACAGCAGCAGGCACTGAAGCTTCTATTATACCTTGATCCCAAAGCTATTTTCCTAGGCTTGTATAACTCCCAGCACAATATAAAATTGAAAATCCATGAGATGTAAAAAAGAATGAAACAAACTTTTTTTTAGTTGCCGCATGTGAAAAAAGTAATGCACATGCACACACATGTGCTTCTTTTAAGATGTTCACAAAATTGAGAAGAATATCAAAATATCATCCACTGCTCAGAATTGATAGTTGGTCATGTTTGTTTATATTATAAAAATATCATAGATATATTCGAGGTTTTCCTTCATCCCTAGCCCCACTCCTCACTCCCATTCCAACAGGAAAATTAAGTAATCAATTTTTTTATATTTCTTTATATATGAATATTTCTCTACAGAAATATTTATGCTTTTATTCTCTTAATCTAGTGCATATTAAGGGGCAGCTGGCTGGCTCAGATGATTGAGCATCCAACTTCAGCTCAGGTCATGATCTCACAGTTCATGAGTTCGAGCCCCATTTGGGTTCCTCATTGACAGTACGGAGCCTGTTTGGGATTCTTTCTGTCTTCTCTCTCTCACTCCTCCCCTACTTGTACTTTTTCTCTCTCTCAAAATAAATATATATATATTTTTTTACAAAAAGATGCATATTGATACAAATCATTCTTTCTAGTGCTGAACGATATGTATGATTAAACAGGAACAGAAGTAGTTGCTGAACAATTTGCATCTAAATTAGATATTTACATTTTTGTCTTTTAGCTTTTATTTTTTGACAAAAATTCCCAAACATTTTATATATATACAAATAGAAATTGGGTAATATATTCACATTACAAACCATTGTTCACTGTCTTTACCACTAGAGTTTGCTTATACCTTCATGCCCTTATTTGTGTAAGCAATAGAGACCTTACCATATTAGATAATCTAATTACATTTTACTAAGGATCAACGAAACAGCTATACATTCTTTGTGTCAATTAATGGAAATTGGAAAACCTAATACGCTGCTTTGGAAATCATTCGATTCCTCGTAATGCAATTTACACTTATAAAAAGGACTCATGTCTTAATCATTTTGAATCATTACACTTCTATCAATAAATACTACATTGGTTCAATCAATTACAATGAGGAAAAGAATCAATTAACAGTTGTATTAAAAATCCTTTTGGCAGGACTAGAAACAATGTGCCAGGTCCTGTGGTTCAGAAGAAATTAATTTGCTCATTTTGGTGAATTGCATTAGACCTCATTAATGTCCGACCATCATAGAAAAGATTGAATAAAGAATCCTGGTTCTGCTTTGCTTCAGCCTTAAGAATATTAACCTAATCCTGAAATCAATATTATACTATATGTTAACTAACTAAAATTTAAATTAAAACTTGAAACAAAAAGAGAAAAAATAAAAAGAACTTTTAGTAGAGAGACATATGGGAAAAACAAGAGTATTAATCTAATCATCACACTGTTGCTTCAGATTAGAGAGCATATTATGTCAACATAAACGTCTATTAAAACAGAAATACAAGACTTCTCTTCCCTCAAACCTTACTGCCTTTTACTTCCAAAGAGCAATTATAGGTAATGAAAAAAATTAAAAGTAAATTATTCAATTGATGGCAAATTTTTATCACTCTTAGAGCAAATTTTCCAAAAATTTGATCATTTTTATGAAGTAGACATATTGTTGTCTAGACTAATGAATAAGCACTAGAGTGAGAAATCCGAAAATAAGAAACATCATTCTTTTATCCAATGTCCATCAATATTTGATGATATTCCAATTTTTCCATGAAGTCTTCCCTGGTCATTCCAGACAGAGTAATCTTTTTTCGCTTTAAAATCCCACTACAATGAGTTTCTTCATCTACTATTTTCTAATCTAGTATTTTATTTATCAGTGTCCATGATAAGTCTCCAAAATAAAATTATCAACAACTGTGTTAACATCTTGGATATTTCAATGAGTAGTCACATACATGAAAGTACCACTCTACAAAGTAGTTCCTAATATTATACTATTAAGCACTAAGGTCTAATTTTGGGGCCAGAACCTACATTGTCTGATTGCAATATCATCTATTTAACCAACAGTGCTTCCCTCTTGGTGAAACTGTGAGAGATTAGAAAACTAATGTATGAGAGTGTAGAGGGACAGGATCCAAAACCCTGTCCAAAATGGAGTTTGTTAGTGTTTCACTTCACAGAAGTATCATTCTAAAGGGAAGGTTATGATAGAATTCAAGCAATGAAACCAAGCCAGGAGATAACTGACAAATCAAGTACCTAACTTAGATGGGTTTGTACCCATATAATCAGGTACCTAACTTAGAAGAAATGTAAAAATGGCAAAGCTTGGTACTGGGATGACAGAAAGATATCAGAAACTGGTCCACTGGAGAGTTATAAATGAGTTATAAATGTTGTTGAATACATAATAGAACAGACAATTATGTTGAAGACATAATAGAACAGAGCAGACTTAGAATAGAATAGACTTAGAGCATAAGATATAGAAAGTAAGCTCCATGGTAACTGTTTTTAGCTATTATGTTCATTGATATAGCTCAATGCCTAGAAACTGACTGCATGTAGGAGGTACTCAACATATAGTTGTTGAATCAATAAATAAATGGTTACTGATGTTTCTTTTTTTAATAAAAGAAGAAAAACATTACAACACCCAATTTTCAGTAGTTCATGGCTCAATCGCCATCTGCTCTCTCCTCAGGAATTCTTCACTTTACTACTTTGAGCCATCCCTTCCTTTCACTTTGACTATGGCTAAATATAGGTTCCTGTCCTTCTCTAAAGTTTCCAAGCACATTAAAAGTCATTTTATATCAAATTCAGAAACTATCCTGCTCTGGGAGAATTGAAAAATGTTTCAAACATCAACTGTCTAAAGAAACTGAAGAACTTCTTTCCATCTACAGCTGCCACAGTGAACAATAAACAGTACTTCATTTAGTGTTAAAATTATTTTTTATTCAACTAAATAAGAAAGTTATGGTTAATTGCTGAGCTAGCAACCGAAATATTATCATCTGGTGTGATCATATCTGTAACTATTAATTGAGCAATTTGAGCTATAATGTTGACATTGCATTTCCTTTATTATTTTTTAAAGTGAGTGGTCCCAATTAAGATTATTACCAAGGAAATAATTCTCATACTACATTGAAGGTATGTTGATTTTTATGTGCACAGATTTCATCACAGTGTAAAGATTAATTAAAATATTACAGTTGCTCAGTTATTAACAAAGTCTCAAGGAAGGAGAAACTAAATGGGCAAGGTAAAAGGAGAAACACAATAACACAATTATTTTTCTGTTTTAGGAATAGAACTCTGCTCTCCCCTTCTGAAAGTTGCTAAGTACATTGCAGAATAACTATCATAGAAACACGTGTTCAAATGTCAAGGGACCTTAGAAACTGCCTACACCCACATTCCATTGATGAAAAAACAAATCTAGAGAGGATAAGCAATTTTCCCAAACCCATCTTTGGATGCATATAGGAAAGAATATTGGTGAAACAGATTTTGAGTTTTCTACTACACCATAAATTACAGTTAATTATTATTCAATAGTGCTATTTTATTCTCAATCACTAAGAAGTTACTGTTGAACTACTTCTTAAAATATTCCATGATGAATAAGTACCATAGAGGACATAATTTCTAGTAATATGATGAAGAGGTAATTTTTATAGCAGAAAATGTCACAGACTTTGAGTCAGAATACCTACATTTGAGTTATTATATTTGACAATTTCTAGTTGTGTACACTTGCACAAAATATTTAGTCATTATTTAAATTTTTTTCATTTACAAAATGGAAATAATAAACCTGTCTTACTTACATATTATGATTGTTTTGAAGAATAAATAAATTAATACCCATGAAAGTATATGAAGAAGCCATCTTGTATGAAAAAGCAGGCCTTAAATTTAAAAAAAGACATTAATCACTAGCTATAATGATTTTTTAATCATTAAAAATAGTATTTCAAAAACAATATTTCATTAATATTAGTGCCCACATGCTATAATATTAGCAATTTACTAAATGTTTGGGGGTATATCAAAACTTGTTAAAATATAAATTACATGATATATACATGGAATGTGACACAGCTTCCAAGATAACTAGTTTTATTCTCATGTTCCATAATTTCCCATTTGTTTTATTTCCTTGTCCACAAAGAATCAATTTTGTTTATTTATTATCTCTTTACCTGTATGTGTATATATATATATATATATATATATATATATATATATATACACACACACACACCTATCTAATTATAATTCAAGCTCATCTTTTTAAATGTCCTATATTGGATGTCAGAGTATCTGTTAAAAAATTATATGTAAGAGGCATTGCCTCATTAAATTTGCATTAATGTGTAAGGATTAAGTATTCAATTAATATAAAGTGTTTAGAACAGTATCTGGCACAAAACAAGCACTCAGTGTCAGCTATCATGATCATTTCACATTTGAATAAAATCTATTCCCCAAAGAAAAAAATCCCCACTTTTAATTTGTAGTTGAATAACAAAAGAATAAATAAATCAACATAAGATTTTAAAATCAAAATATTATTTTCATTGAAAATCATGCCAATTTTAAAATTCTAATTTGTTAATCTCAAGTATTACTGAAAACATAAAGAAATAATACATTCATACACTGCCAGTGGAAGTTACATTGGCCTGACAGATTGGAGGACAATTTGATAATAAACATTCAAATTTAAAATGTGCATTAACTATAATCTAACAATTCTAGTCCTTAAAAATAAAATCTTAAAAACAAACAAACAAACAAACAAACACAAAGAAAATGTGATCAGTATATGAAATCTCCACCCACTGGAAAATTATTTAGCCTGAAAAAAGAAATTCTGTCATTTGTGACAAGGATAACCCTGGAAGACATTATGCTTAGTATAATAAGCCAGACAGAGAAAGATAAATACTGCATAGTATCATGAATAAGTGGAATCTAAAAATATTTTAATGTTTACAATTTAAACTCCTAGACACAGAGCATAACAGTGATTGCCAGGGGCTGGAAGTGGGGAAAACAGGGAGAGTTTGGTAAAAGGGTACAAACTTTCAATTACAAGATGAATGTGGTCTGGAAATCTAATGTATAATAGCTGATAACACTGTATTGCATAATTAAAATTTGCCAAGAGGGTAGAACTTAAATGTTCTCACAGGGGGAAAAAAAGGTAAATATGTGAAGTAATGGACATATTAATTAACTCAATGGGGGAAATCTTTTCACAATGTAATCAAATCATCATGTTGTAGACTTTAAATATCTTATCATTTCATTTGTCAATTACACCTTAATAAAACTGAAAAAATGTGATTTAAAGAACGCTAAATGCATGTGTCTTGAGTGTAATTTCATTCTGTATGACCAAATGAACTGTGCAGTTTGAAGTCTCATCAGAAAGAAATGTGGTGCTAAGTCACTAGGTTGTACACTTAGAGTGCAAACCTCACTCCACCAACAGGGGCTGATTACTCATCTGGCAAGCCATGTTAACTAGTTTGTAACTGGTAATGCTTCTGAGGGGAGTACTGGGAACAGCCTTTGGAAGAACATTCTTCCTACTGTGTATATAGTTAGAAAACCAAAATTAAAACCCAAAGGAATGAGCTGCAAACAATATTTTATCATTGCATGAAAATAGTCTTATTGTTTAGTTTATCCCTCATGAGCTCTAATAACAAAGCCCAAATTTATACGGCACCTTTATCTCTAACAGTATATTTTTAAGCACATTAGCTCATTTTACTTTCATGGTAATCTTGTGAAATAAGTTAGAGAGTTCTATTTAGCATTGGGTTGATCACTGAGATGGGTTTAACTGAATGCCACACTGACTACAACAATGAGGAGTCCAGAAAGTGGCAGAAAAACAAAGAGCATAGGGATACATGATATGTGAGGGGAGGCCAGTCTGAATAATTGAGAAGTTTGAGTTATAAAGTTATGGAACATTTAAGAAAATAGGCTAGAATTATAGGTATTTTAAAAAATTTAAATAAATATCTTTTTTTCCAAAATAATATACTACTATTTCCAAGCGATGTTCCATTGGATATATGTTTTACATGACTGGAGAAAACTGATGCATAACAATCATATTATTGGTTTAAATTATCCTCCTAAGATTATTATCTTAAATAGGCTAACATATTATTAGTTTACCTAGGAAACCTTTTTTCATTGTTGATCCAAAGTACACTTTTGCCATAATTCTCACATATTTTAAATTAGCAAGCTACAGGTGAATGGGTTTTAATTGCATATGTTAATATATAACATATACATGTAATATGTAAATCATATATTACATAATACATATAATCAATAAAGAACACCACTAAATAATTACTCACTACTTCTTACTGGGTATGTCTGTGAGAAATGTAAAAGATTACTTAGAACCTGTTTGCCTTTCATAGAGTATACCAGAAGGGAAGAATCACACATGAAAGAAAGATTATGAGAACTAAAATAAAGTACTACAGGGGTTTAGGGAGAGAACTGTTTTCTAAATATTAAAAAAAAATCTTTAAGTTCTATGTTTTACATTTCATCCTCATAAAAATATGCTTTTTGATAACTAACAACTATATATTTTAAAAGCCAGATATATTAGGTTTGGTCTGTGAAATGGGAGTTACTGTGATCCTCCCAAGCAAACTTATAAATTCAACTATTAAATTATCACAGACATGCCACGCACGCTACCAAACAGAAGAAAAATGTATGTGATTCAGTTCCACAATAGGAAACGTGAAAAATTGTAGCACAACAAGCCTCCAGCTTCAGAGTATACAGCCAGCTTCTGAAATGATAGTCTCCCAAGGAGCTCTGATGGCAAGAGATTTAGACTCATTTTTAAAAGCATTTTCAGCTTGGGGACAAAATTCATTGCCATCCATTATCAAACAGCATCAATATCAAAATCAATGATGATACTTCTGAACACTATTAAAATATTGGCAATGAAGCCAAGTTCTAACATTTCAGCAAGTGAAGCAAATGAAAAATAAAAAAAAAGTAAAAAAAAAAAAAAAAAAAAACGGAATGCCAAAACAGCTGCTACATGATGGGGCGAGGAATGCAATCAAGCACAAGATGGACAGCCAAAAAGCTTCAAGGGCAAATGAAAGTATAATTTGAACCAATGTAACATCAACATCAATTGCTTCAGAACATCAGCAGCAGACAAGCATCACTGGAGGGAACAATTAGTGACAGTGACTTGATTTTGGAAAAATAAGAGTCTACAACAAAAATAGAAAGTAACAGATACAACAAAAAACTCCAGGAGTAACAGTTTTAATCATTCTCATCAAAATAATAGTGCACGTGACTTAGATATGTCATTTTTAGCCTTCATCATCCTCCTGGAAATATCATTAGTTGATAATCTTAGTGAATGCATGAGCTTCTAATGTATGTCACAAAATACAGTTCATTAAATTGAACAGTGAGGGATTTAGACTCGAGATGTTTTTACAGATAATTAAGAAATCTTGGTTAAACAGATGGAAAAGACAGATGCTGCTCTTTCTCAGTTCTCTAATTCTGGGGGTCAAGCCATCCCATGATTTCTGTCTTAGCTAAATGTGATGCAAATATGGAAAAGGCTTTTGATTTAGTGTATGCTGCTAGAGCTATGATAAAAGCTAAGTGGAGTGACTACACTTTGATTATAATTGTCTAGAGATAGGAGACAACAACAGGAAAAGGTCATTTAGAAATTAACCCAAGTTTTAATAATAGCAAAGACTTATATAACCCTAACTATGTAGTAGTCACTTATCTACATGTTTCCCAATATTAACTCTTTCAATCCTTATAAAACTCCTATGAGGTAGAATTGAGCCATTTTTCAGATCAAGATATTAAAGATACTATATTAAGATACAGGATATTAAGATAAGTGACTTGTCCAAAGTCATATAACTAATAAGTGGCTACATGTTACAAAATTGAGAACTCATTTTTAACACAGGAAGACATTTAAGAGATCTCCTATTTCATTCTCTGGCAAGGATTCCAGTTAAATGGAAGGATAACTTCACTTACATCCATAAAGCTACACAGGAAATACTGTCAAGAAGAACATATTGACATAATTTTTTTTACATATTCTTTAACTATCAAATTAATATTTTCTTCAAACAACAGGAACATTAAGGTATTCTTGTATTTCATTACAATGTATATTAATGCAGTTAATAAATTATTTCAATAAATATTCACTAAGTGAGTTTACTACCTGCAAAATATGAACACTTGGAAAAACATGTTCTCTAAAGAAAAACATATTCTCTAATCGGTGTTAAAATTTGAGAACAAGAGCTAACCATACAGGAAATTAACTCCTTCAGCATCCAAACATTTATGCCTCCATCTATGAGAATAATGTTTGTATGTTACACTGGACACTTTTATGTTCTGCAAAACAAAGTGTCCTGAACACAAGTTAGGCATGATGAAACCAGCATGCAATGTGCACTGACTCGATAGCTCTAAACAGCCTCTGGAGTGAAGTCCCACTCCACATCCTCTGATGCTGGGGCTGTTCCAGCTAGTCCGTCAGTGCAGCTCAGTGAGGTCTCAGGTAATACTGTCCATATTGCACCACTACCACATTGGGGCATGCTTCCAGCAAGTTCTCATTCTTTCTCTTTTCTGTTCTCATTCTCAAAGAATTCCTTTATCACTTAAGTCCTCACAATTTTCCCTTCTTTTGACACCTTTTCCACTTCTTTTATGTCCGTTTGTGCTTCCCTTCTGCTCTCCAATAATGACGCTGAGCATTTTGCTTTGTATAGCCACTGCTAGCTGAAACACTGTTTGTGGTCAGCAAAAAGATGAAATATATTGCCGAAAAGCTATGCTCTTTCTTGTCCACTAGTTCTTGAATTAAAAAATGTGTTTTGGGGGCGCCTGGGTGGCGCAGTCGGTTAAGCGTCCGACTTCAGCCAGGTCACGATCTCGCGGTCCGTGAGTTCGAGCCCCGCGTCGGGCTCTGGGCCGATGGCTCGGAGCCTGGAGCCTGTTTCTGATTCTGTGTCTCCCTCTCTCTCTGCCCCTCCCCCGTTCATGCTCTGTCTCTCTCTGTCCCAAAAATAAATAAAAAACGTTGAAAAAAAATTAAAAAAAAAAAAATGTGTTTTGCATCCAAGTCTGCCCTCCTACTGGACAGTTGGGGGTAGGAAACGGTTACTGCTATCATTCTAGTGATTTGAAATATTAGCTGAAATTGAAGACTGGTTCTGATTTTTCATTATTACTCTTACAGATTTGCACTTAACGTTCAGTTGAGTTTTTTCTCTTACTTAATCTTTTTTGAAATATATATATTACCAGTAATAAAAACTGTCTTATTTGTCTGAAAATAAAAAGTTGTCTCGGTAAATATAACAATGGAAAGTAGGTCCAGAAACTCAATTCAAGAGAGGAGGCTTGTTTTTAGTTGACATAATAGACTGTTCTGAAGTATTTTTTAAGTAACTATTTGTATATTACTAACAGACTCCTCATGTCAAATGATGGCAGTGAATGTTATGTTTTTAAATAATATTTAGTACAATATATTTTTTACAATAATGAGCTATGCTCTTTTCTATAAAATTACATAATTCAGGCTGTGTCATCCAATAAATCTGAATTAGTGATGTCTTACAATTAAAATTGTTCACAAACTTCTGTGCATGAGATTTAAATTAAAGGTTGGTCCAGTATCTCAAGTCTGAGGACTCAAGGCCAGACATTAGACCCAAAATCAATGCTGCTCATCTAAGATGATGTTAAACTGTAACATTCTTGTGGTTAAAGTGCATGTATTCACTCCCCACCCACCCGCCTTGTCTTGGGTTTACCACTGGGTTATAAAACAGATATTCCTTCTCCTTTCTAATCATTCTACTCCAACATCTTTTATCCTAATTTTCTTTTTTTTTTCCAATATATCAAATTTATTGCCAAATTGGTTTCTATACAACACCCAGTGCTCATCCCAAAAGGTGCCCTCCTCAATACCCATCATCCACCCTCCCCTCCCTCCCACCCCCCATCAACCCTCAGTTTGTTCTCAGTTTTTAAGAGTCTCTTATGCTTTGGCTCTCTCCCACTCTAACCTCTTTTTTTTTTTCCTTTCCCTCCCCCATGGATTTCTGTTAAGTTTCTCAGGATCCACATGAGAGTGAAAACATGTGGTATCTGTCTTTCTCTGTATGGCTTATTGCACTTAGCATCACACTCTCCAGTTCCATCCACGTTGCTGCAAAGGGCATATTTCATTCTTTCTCATTGCCATGTAGTACTCCATTGTGTCTATAAACCACAATTTCTTTATCCATTCATCAGTTGATGGACATATAGGCTCTTTCCATAATTTGGCTATTGTTGAGAGTGCTGCTATAAACATTGGGGTACAAGTGCCCCTATGCATCAGTACTCTTGTATTCCTTGGGTAAATTCCTAGTAGTGCTACTGTTGGGTCATAGGGTAGGTCTATTTTTAATTTTTTGAGGAACCTCCACACTGTTTTCCAGAGTGGCTGCACCAATTTGCATTCCCACCAACAGTGCAAGAGGGTTCCCGTTTCTCCACATCGTCTCCAGCATCTATAGTCTCCTGATTTGTTCATTTTGGCCACTCTGACTGGCGTGGGGTGATATCTGAGTGTGGTTTTGATTTGTATTTCCCTGATGAGGAGCGACGTTGAGCATCCTTACATGTGCCTGTTGGCCATCCGGATGTCTTCTTTAGAGAAGTGTCTATTCATGTTTTCTGCCCATTTCTTCACTGGGTTATTATTTTTCGGGTGTGGACTTTGGTGAGCTCTTTATAATTTTGGATACTAGCTCTTTGTCCAATATGTCATTTGCAAATATCTTTTCCCATTCCGTTGGTTGCCTTTTAGTTTTGTTGGTTGTTTCCTTTGCTGTGCAGAAGCTTTTTACCTTCATAAGGTCCCAGTAGTTCATTTTTGCTTTTAACTCCCTTACCTTTGGGGATGTGTCAAGTAAGAAATTGCTACGGCTGAGGTCAGAGAGGTCTTTTCCTTTCTCCTCTAGGGTTTTGATGGTTTCCTGTTTCACATTCAGGTCCTTTATCCATTTGGAGTTTATTTTTGTGAATGGTGTGAGAAAGTGGTCTAGTTTCAACCTTCTGCATGTTGCTGTCCAGTTCTCCCAGCACCATTTGTTAAAGAGACTGTCTTTTTTCCATTGGATGTTCTTTCCTGCTTTGTCAAAGAAGAGTTGGCCATACGTTTGTGGGTCAAGTTCTCGGGTTTCTATTCTATTCTATTGGTCTATGTGTCTGTTTCTGTGCCAATGCCGTGCTGTCTTGATTACAGCTTTGTAATAGAGGCTAAAGTCTGGGATTGTGAAGCCTCCTGCTTTGGTCTTCTTCTTCAAAATTACTTTGGCTATTCAGGGCCTTTTGTGGTTCCATATGAATTTTTGGATTGCTTGTTCTAGCTTCGAGAAGAATGCTGGTGCAATTTTGATTGAGATTGCATTGAATGTGTAGATAGCTTTGGGTAGTATTGACATTTTGACAATATTTATTCTTCCAATCCATAAGCACGAAATGTTTTTCCATTTCTTTATATCTTCTTCAATTTCCTTCGTAAGCTTTCTATAGTTTTCAGCATACAGATCTGTTAACATCTTTGGTTAGATTTATCCCTAGGTATTTTACGCTTCTTGGTGCAATAGTGAATGGGATCAGTTTCTTTATTTGTCTTTCTGTTGCTTCATTATTAGTGTATAAGAATGCAACTGATTTCTGTACATTGATTTTGTATCCTGCAACTTTGCTGAATTCATGTATCAGTTCTAGCACACTTTTGGTGGAGTCTATCGGATTTTCCATGTATAGTATCATGTCATCTGCAAAAAGTGAAAGCTTGACTTCATCTTTGCCAATTTTGATGCCTTTGATTTCCTTTTGTTGTCTGATTGCCGATGCTAGCACTTCCAACACTACGTTAAACAACAGCGGTGAGAGTGGACATCCCTGTCGTGTTCCTGATCTCAGGGAAAAAGCTCTCAGTTTTTCCCCTTGAGGATGATGTTAGCTGTGGGCTTTTCACAAATGGCTTTTATGATGTTTAAGTATGTTCTTTCTATCCCGACTTTCTCAAGGGTTTTTATTAAGATAGGATGCTGAATTTTGTGAAATGCCTTTTCTGCATCGATTGACAGGATCATATGGTTCTTATCTTTTCTTTCATTAATGTGATGTATCACGTTAATTGATTTGTGAATGTTGAACCAGCCCTGCATCCCAGGAATGAATCCCACTTGATCATGGTGAATAATTCTTTTTATATGCTGTTGAATTCGATTTGCTAGTATCTTATTGAGAATTGTTGCATCCATATTCATCAGGGATATTGGCCTGTAGTTCTCTTTTTTTGCTGAGTCTCTGCTTTAGGATACAAGTAATACTGGCTTCATAGAATGAGTCTGGAAGTTTTCCTTCCCTTTCTATTTCTTGGAATAGCTTGAGAAGGATAGGTATTATCTCTGCTTTAAACGTCTGGTAGAACTCCCCTGCGATGCCATCTGGTCCTGTACTCTTATTTGTTGGGAGATTTTTGATAACTAATTCAACTTCTTCATTGGTTGAACAGACCCATGGTTATGGGTCTGTTCAAGCTTTCTATTTCCTCCTGATTGAGTTTTGGAAGTGTGTGGGTGTTTAGGAATGTGTCCATTTCTTCCAGGTTGCCCAGTTTGTTGGTATATAATTTTTCATAGTATTCCCTGATAATTGCTTGTATCTCTGAGGGATTGGTTGTAATAATTCCATTTTCATTCATGATTTTATCTATTTGGGTCATCTCCCTTTTCTTTTTTGAGAAGCCTGGCTAGAGGTTTATCAATTTTGTTTATTTTTTCAAAAAACCAACTCTTGGTTTCGTTGATCTGCTCTACAGTTTTTTTTAGATTCTATATTGTTTATTTCTGCTCTGATCTTTATTATTTCTCTTCTTCTGCTGGGTTTAGGCTGTCTTTGCTGTTCTGCTTCTATTTCCTTTAGGTGTGCTGTTAGATTTTGTATTTGGGATTTTTCTTGTTTCTTGAGATAGGCCTGGATTGCAATGTATTTTCCTCTCAGGACTGCCTTTGATGCGTCCCAAAGCGTTTGGATTGTTGTATTTTCATTTTCGTTTGTTTCCATATATTTTTTAATTTCTTCTCTAATTGCCTGGTTGACCCATCATTCTTTAGTAGGGTGTTCTTTAACCTCCATGCTTTTGGAGGTTTTCCAGACTTTTTCCTGTGGTTGATTTCAAGCTTTATAGCATTGTGGTCTGAAAGTATGCATGGTATAATTTCAATTCTTGTAAACTTATGAAGGGCTGTTTTGTGACCCAGTATATGATCTATCTTGGAGAATGTTCCATGTGCACTCGAGAAGAAAGTATATTCTGTTGCTTTGGGATGCAGAGTTCTAAATATATCTGTTAAGTCCATCTGACCCAATGTATCATTCAGGGCCCTTGTTTCTTTACTGACCGTGTGTCTAGATGATCTATCCATTTCTGTAAGTGGAGTGTTAAAGTCCCCTGCAATCACCACATTCTTATCAATAAGGTTAGTTAAATTTGTGAGTAATTGTTTTATATATTTGGGGGCTCCCGTATTCGGCACGTAGACATTTATAATTGTTAGTTCTTCCTGATGGATAGACCCTGTGATTATTATATAATGCCTTCTTCATCTCTTGTTACAGCCTTTAATTTAAAGTCTAGTTTGTCTAATATAAGTATGGCTACTCCAGCTTTCTTCTGACTTGCAGTAGCATGATAAATAGTTCTCCATCCCCTCACTCTCAATCTGAAGGTGTCCTCAGGTCTAAAATGAGTCTCTTGTAGACAGCCAATAGATGGGTCTTGTTTTTTTTATCCATTCTGATACCCTATGTCTTTTGGTTGGCACATTTAGTCCATTTACATTCAGTGTTATTATCGAAAGATATGGGTTTAGAGTCATTGTGATGTCTGCAGGTTTCATGCTTGTAGTGATATCTCTGGTACTTTGTCTCACAGGATCCCCCTTAGGGTCTCTTGTAGGGCTGGTTTCGTGGTGACGAATTCCTTCAGTTTTTGTTTGTTTGGGAACACCTTTATGTATCCTTCTATTCTAAATGACAGACTTGGTGGATAAAGGATTCTCGGCTGCATGTTTTTTCTCTTCACCACATTGAAGATCTCCTGCCAGGCCTTTCTGGCCTGCCAAGTTTCAGAAGAGAGATCAGTCACGAGTCTTATAGGTCTCCCTTTATATGTTAGAGCACGTTTATCCCTAGCTGCTTTCAGAATTTTCTTTATCCTTGTATTTTGCCAGTTTCACTATGATATGTCATGCAGAAAATCGATTCAAGTTACGTCTGAAGGGAATTCTCTGTGCCTCTTGGATTTCAATGCCTTTTTCCTTCCCCAGATCAGGGACGTTCTCAGCTATTATTTCTTCAAATGTACCTTCAGCACCTTTCCCTCTCTCTTCCTCCTCTGGAATACCAATTATGCATAGATTATTTCTCTTTCGTGCATCACTTAGTTCTCTAATTTTCCCCTCATACTCCTGGATTTTTTTATCTCTCTTTTTCTCAGCTTCCTCTTTTTCCATAATTTTATCTTCTAGTTCACCTAGTCTCTCCTCTGCCTCTTCAATGTGAGCCATGGTTGTTTCCATTTTATTTTTCAGCTCGTTTATAGCATTTTTAGCTCCTCCTGACTGTTCCTTAGTTCCTTGATCTCTGTAGCAATAGATTCTCTGCTGTCCTCTATACTGTTTTCAAGCCCAGCGATTAAATTTATGACTATTATTCTAAATTCACTTTCTGTTATGTTGTTTAAATCCTTTTGATCAGTTCATTGCTGTCGTTATTTCCTGGAGGTTTTTTTTGAGGGGAATTCTTCTGTTTGGTCATTTTGGATAGTCCCTGGAGTGGCGTGGAACTGTGCTGTCTTGAATAACTTGTGTTGGTGGGCAGAGGCCCCACTTCTTAATACAGTATCAGTAATTGGGAGAGATACAGTCCTATATATCCATCACCAAAACCACAGATTTCTTCCACTTCTTGGAAAGTATATTTGGAGTTTGAAATTCCAACAGAGATATTTGCTTGCATCTTCCTTTATTCCCTTATTTTCCAGCAAAAGATGGGTTTACTCAGGAAAAACGGAGAATCACATTACAGGACAAACGGGCAAAACCCGTAAGCAACTCCCCTCTCTTTTTTCCTAATTTTCTAAAGGAAAATTTATAATACTCTAAATTTACAACAATTTCCAGGTGCTACTTACCACTTTCTTGAGAACCCAGTTCATATGCTATAGACTTCATTATATAATCAAATATAAAACTTGCTTATGTTTAATACTTGGTATTTAGAGATATTTCTAGTTCTTTCATACTTGAATATGGGCCTGCAAGTACTGAAATACACAATCTTTAGAAAGATATAATAGAGCTTTGATTTTGTTGTATGCAGTGTTTTGCTTTTTAAATGTTATTTTATTGTGGTCAGAATACTTAACATGAAAGCCATCCTCAACAAAATTTTAAGTATTCAATACAGTGTTGGTCTCTGATGCTGGCATATTGGGCACTCAGTAGTGGTTGTAGTCAGATCAGTGTTTGTAAGTAGACGTTACATTGAGAAATGACAGGAATTATTGGGAACAGAAGCTTACTGATTTCCAAAAATCCAGGGTCATCCTACACACTTAATCATTAAAATTCTCCACTCTTACCAAAAAACTGTTAGAATTAATAAACAAATTCGGTGAAGTTTGAGGATACAAAATCAAAATACAAAAATGCATTTCTATACACTAACTACAAACTATCAGAAAAAAATTAAGAAAATAATCTCATTTGTGTTTGCATCAAAATCTGAAATAACGAGGAATAAATTTAAGAAGGCAAAAGATCTGTACACTGAAAACTATAACATATTGATGAAGACAACTAAAGAAGACAAAAATAAATGGAAAGATATTCCATGTTCATGGATTAGAAAAATTAATATTGTTAAAATGTCCATATTACCCAAATGAATCTACAAGTGCAATGCAATCCTTATCAAAATTCCAATGGCATTTTTCACAGAAATAGAAAAAAAAAACAGCCTAATATTTGCATAGAACCACAAAAGACTTTGGATAGCCAAAGCAATCTTGAAAGAGAACAAAGCTGTAGGTATCACACTTCCTGATTTCAAACTATATTACAAAGCTATAGCAATAAAAACATTATGGTATTGGCATAAAAACAGATACATAAATTAATGAAACAAAACAGAGAACCCAGAAATAAAACTATGAATATATAGTCAATAGCTCTATGACAAAGGAGCCAAGAATATACAATGAAAAAAAGTCTTTTCAATTAATTGTGCTAGGAAAATTAAAGAGACACATGCAAAAGAATGAAACTAGACCCCTATCCATACCAAACAAACAAACCAACAAACAAAAAAACATCTCATAATGGAAGGAAGACTTAAATTTAAGACCTGAAACCATAAAACTGCTAGAAGAAAATAAAGAGGGAAAGTTCCTTGACATTGGTCTTGGCAATGATTTTTTGAATTTGACAACTAATACAAAGGCAACAAATGCAAAAAGAAACAAACTGTGGACCAGGCAAAACTAAAAAGCTTTGCAATGCATAGGAAACCATTACCAAAATGAAAAGGCAACATACAGAATGGGAGGGAATATTTGTAAGCCATGTATCTTATAAGGGGTTAATATCCAAAATATATTTAAAAACTTATGCCACTCAATATCAAAAAACAATCTGAGTAAAAAGTGGACAGAGGAACTGAATAAACATTTTTCCAAAGAAGATATACAAATGGCTAGCAGCTACATAAAACGGTGCTCAATTATCACTAGTCATCAGGGAAATAAAAATCAAAACCACAATGAGCTATCACCTCACACCTGATGGAATTGCTATCATCAAAAAACAAGATAACAAGTGTTGGCAAGGGTGTGAAGAAATTGGACCCACTGCACACCCTTAGTAGGAATGCAAAATGTCACAGCTGCTATGCAGCATTTATGAATATGAGTTACATAATGAGATTAACAAGTGATTAATGATGTTAATGGAAATATCTGTAACCAACCAGATTTGAGATTAGGTAGAACTGGGTTTGAGTAAAATATTCTTTTTAAAGTCCTATAAACTTTGGCTTCTCTTTCCTCCTTTGTGAAATGAGGATAGTGGTAAAGTCCCAATGAGATAATCAATGGGAAGATTTTGACAAAGTAGCAACTGTTCAGTATAAGTTGTTAACTACGTAGATACAGCATTCTTCTTTTAGTTTCCAATATTTCCCTTGTAAATATATTATATTGTAAATGTGTTAATAATCTTAGTCATAATAAACCTGTAAGGAAGTACCTTATTTAAAAAAGTACAATTAGGGTGCCTGGGTGGCTCAGTCAGTTAAGCATCCAAGTCTTAGTTTCAGCTCAGGTCACTATTTCACAGTTGGTGAGTTCGAGCCCCGCATCAGGCTCTGTGCTGCCAGTGCAGAGCCTGCTTGAGATTCTCTCTCCCTCTCTCTCTCTCTGCCCTTTCCCCACTCATGTTCTCTTTTTCTCTCTGCCCCTCCTACTCTCTCTCTCTCTCTCTCTCTCAAAATAAACAGGAAAAAATGAAAATAAAAAGGACTATTATAATAGAAATAAAAATTTTATATTACTTGTCTGGTCTCCCCCCTCATATCTATGCTACTCTAACAGAACAGTTCAAATGTTCTATCATGAGAGTGCTGATGCTGGTCCTGATACTGCTGGAGAATACAGAGAAGTAGTATTTCTTTCAGTCTTTCCTCTGTGACAATCTAACAGCTTTTGGCAAGCTGAGGAAGAAATAATTCCCAATTTGTCCTTATGTCTTCAATCTAAATCTTACCTTTTTCATACTCAACCATAAATTATTTATCTAGACAGAGATCCATCTTTCACATTCATTTTGTGATGAATGTTTTACTTTTAAAAAAGGCAGACATTCCTTTGAATTATAATCTAGTGGGAATTCTATTATAGCTCAAGTTCACCACAGAGAAGAATGGATCAAAGCAGGCTTATTAACAGAAGAATATTTTTCTCCTTATTCTCTCCAGGAAATATTTATCATGAGTTTTCCTAATTTAAGGAATTTCATATTACTAAAATCTCATGATATAAATCTCATTGCACCATAACACTGTAGGGACATGTTGTCAGACACAGAGAACCAACATAGGGTTATGCATAAATAATCTGCAGCCAGACTGCCTGAGACCAGAATCACAGCTCTACCTCTTAACGACTAGCAAAACTTAATTTAACATACTTGCACCTCAGTTTCCTATCTGCATAAGAGCGTTAATAATACCAGTGGGTTTGTGTAAGGGTTAAACAAATTAAACATTAACCCTTGATACCTAGCTCTTCACAATTATAAATCTTTGCGGGATATATCTGCATTTCTTAAAAATAAGTTTAAGTAGAGGTCATACATTTCAAGAGGCCTGAACATTTTCTAATTTGCTATTCCTCTTTAGCAAAAATAGTGACATAAAATTATTTCTAAATTATCTTCAAAAGACCTGAAAATAAGATCAAATTTTTTTTAAAGATCAGAAGACTGAAATGAGAAACTGAAAATAGTTGTTTTTCTACACTTCTAAAGCTGCTACTTAAAATCAAAAGTGAAGATACAACCTGGTGAGGCCAAGACTGGTGGTAGCCATTCCTGTATTTCTCATGAAAATGCTCCATAAATCCAATGGTCTCCATTCTGATCTGTGAAGGGCCTGAAAGGGTGTTTGACCTATTCTTTCCCAACAGAGAACATTCATAATGCTTAGTCGTGTTCTCTTTGAATCTACACTGCATAGTGAGTAATTATAAACTGTCTTATCTTTATTTATTGGGATCTGGAATTGTCATGAGTAAAAAAGGTATGGCTAATAAAAACATTAATAAAAATATTTAATAAGAGTTCAACAGTAGTATCAAAATATAATTAATACAGGTATAAAATTGGATTTTAAAATAACCAGTCATGTGTCTAAAGGCAAAGAAATTCCTCTGTGGTACATGGTTGACAAATTATTTTAATGAATTTTTGTATGTTAGTCATTTCCTTCCATAGTTATCTATAAAAATGATAGAGAATTTTGAAAAATATATAAACTATAATCCATCATGGAAATAACTATACATATTGTTTGGAACATATATGATTTCTACTACGCAAAGTAAAACATGTAGTAAATTATGATGTCTCCTATTCACTTTCTGATTTCATATTAACTTTTAAATTCCAAAATAAAAGAATCAAAGACTACATTTATTCATATTACAGTTATATTTATTTATATTGTTCATATGAAACTATACACCATGGCCAAGACTACAAAGACAGTTTAACATTGGGAACTCTATTAATAGTAAAATTCAAAACCAATACATCGATAGAGTACATATCTGTTTATTTTGACAGATTGCAAAGTAATCATCTTATAAGTAATACGTAATTGCAAAGTAATCATCTAATAAGATGATTAACACGAGAAACACAAGAATGCTTCCTTAACATGATACCACACGCCAAAAGCTGACACCATTTTAAATGATAAATACCACGAGGATTTCTGTTTAATTATAGAAATAAGGCAAGAGTAATACTTTGGACACACTAAACACTGAAATAAAATTTGAAAAAGAAATAAAAGTTACAATTAGCTTAAAGAAAGCAGTAAGTGCATCAGTACATAAATTATAATAAAGTCATTCTAAAGAATAGTGAAAGAATGGAGTATTTCCTTAGTTGTTTTGGAGCAATTAATGATTTCAAGAGAACAAAATAAATGCATCATCCCAAAATTTTATACACACACACACACACACACACACTCCAGATGATATATTAAAACGTAAATTTTCGGGGCGCCTGGGTGGCGCAGTCGGTTAAGCGTCCGACTTCAGCCAGGTCACGATTTCGCGGTCCGTGAGTTCGAGCCCCGCGTCAGGCTCTGGGCTGATGGCTCGGAGCCTGGAGCCTGTTTCCGATTCTGTGTCTCCCTCTCTCTCTGCCCCTCCCCCGTTCATGCTCTGTCTCTCTCTGTCCCAAAAATTAATAAAAAATGTTAAAAAAAAAAAAAAAAAAAAAAAAAAACGTAAATTTTCAAAACAAAACAACCACAACAAAACTCATAGTAAGAGAAAACCATAGGTGAATGTTTATGCAACTTTATACTGAGAGATAAAAAATAAACGAATCGTATTAGAGAAAATTGATAAGTATGACCATTTATGGTTACAAGATGTAGTCACTCAATTAGCCAGAAAATAGAAAAACCTGAAGGCTTCTTGAAAGCACTAGCAGCAAGTCTGTTTTAAGGCTTTTCTTCCCCAAGGTTTTTGTTTGTTTGTTTTTGTGTTTGTTTGTTTGCTTAAAGGTATATAGTTTGGTAAAAAATAACACAAAGCAATGTATTAATCCAAACAGTAACTTGTGGGTTGCCAAAGACCTTATTTTCTCCATTAATTTGCCTTAAAAATGTAAGGAATTTGTTATAAAATAGCTTCAATATGAGAATTCATAAAATTTCCAGGGTATTAATAACAAATAGCACATTTTTTTTTTCTGGATAGCTGTTAAATTTTTAACACTGATTAAACTGCATCCAAATGTCTCAAAGGTTTAACGTGCAACAAGTGTGACTTTTAGAACACTTTATCCTTTTATAATATGTAGAATGGAAAAGCTTTCATCTGTATTGACTATGGAAACCTCAAAGTCTTAGGAACATAAACCAAACATTTTCACATAGATGGAAATATGGATTTTCACAAACATCTCAACAGTATACTATTGCCCAAATAATTTCCCATTAGACTCTGTGACATGTATCTTTTTGCAAGTATAGTTGAATTAAACTAACTAGTAAGTAGCATGAAAAAAAATTCCAGGGAAGATTACAGGAAAATGGGTGTTTCAAACAAATTAGCAGCACTTTTATTTATGCTTTTCTTTATAGCAACGTAGTCATGACAATATTTAAAGGAACTTTAAAATGATCCAAGCATACTGAAATTTTTGCAGTAGTACAAAAGGCATGTACATAAAGTATATAATCAATTGAAGGCTGCAATGGAGTAGAAGGAAGTAAGGTCTCTATTAAAGCTATAATGTGCAACTCTGCAAAAATATAAGGCTGTAATAAAAAAATAAGGGGGGAGATACTTAGCCTAAAGTACTATTTAACGACATTAGTAAATTTGGATTATGCTCCTTCAGGACCAAAATGGAATAATGCTTGAGTATTATAAAAATGTTTTAAGACAAAGTGACTTTAAATTTCAGCACTGTTTGAGTTTAAAAATATTTTTCTGTCATACTTTTGTTACTGATTTAGCAGAGGCAGAAAGCCTACTCTATTGCATGTAACAATTGCTGTAGTCCTTAAGAATTAAAAAAAAAAAACACTGTTATCATGCATTTATAAGAAGCCTCTATTTTCCTTACCTATTTTTTATCTTATGAATCTACTTTATTATCTCTCAGTAGATGATTTCCTTCTCTGAAATGGAGATTATGATTATGTGAAATTACTTTCATTCTATTTTAAAGCTATGAGGGAGAAGTAAACAGGCATTTTGAAAGTAGGAAAAAATATATAGCTTTACTATGTTTGTTGTCTCACCAATTCTGTGATCCCAAAAGCAATAGCAACACCATCAATTATAACTTATATTAACGTATAAATACTAAAAAAAAAATTCTAAAATTGGGTAATAAAATATATGCACATGGTTACGTCAAAGTAGACAGGAATATCTAGACGATATCACCTAGAGATGCATGTAACAAGTTAATGTCCAGGTACTTTCTGTGCATTTATACCCACAATCCTTATAATGGCTAAAAGAATATTCCACTTCGATTCAAAGTTTTGAAATGAGATATCTGTTTTAACAATCTTTTTAAAAATGTTTATTTATTTTGATAGACAGGGAATACACGAATGGGGAAGGGGCAGAGAGAAAGGAAGAGAGAGAATCCCAAGAAGGCTCCCCACTGTCAGTGCAGAGCCCAACCCAGGACTCAATCCCACAAACCATGAGATCAAGATTGAGCTGAAATCAAGAGTCCAAGGTTCAACCAACTAAGCCACCCAGGTGCCCCTATTTTAACAATCTTATAAAAAGTTCAGAGTATCAATTATGCACCTTAGGATTAAAAAAACAACAACAGCAAAACAGTTTGGTTGTGATTGACAGCAGAGCCAAAGCAACAACAGTCATTACTGTGAGTTTACAAAAAAAAAAAAAGAATATTTTTAGTTGGTTATTCTTAAGTAACAGTTGAGATACTCTAAATTAGCCAAAATGATTAAATAGTTATTCTAAGGTGTAATAATAACATTCAGCCTTGATATTTTTTCGTTAATTTCCTCACATAATTAGGTTTATGGTATACCTCCAGGGGAAAATTCCACTCCACTGTCTGGCAAATCCCTTTCCAGAAATTTTGACAGCATATAAAATTTGATATAAGGACTTTTACTTAAAAATATATATGAAAAAGTGTAATTATTTGCATGATATTGTTAATATATAATTTTTAAATATTTACACATATATATACATTTTTGTAGGAGTGTAAACATATGCACTAGTGTGTGTGCGTGTGTATGTGTGTGTGTGTATACAGACACACAAGAGGGGTAGGGGCAGAGAGAGGGACATGCCCAAGCAAGCTCCACACTATCAGTGCAGAGCCCAATGTGGGGCTTGATCACAGAAACCATGAGATCATGACCTGAGCGGAAATCACGGGTCAAACACTTAACCTACTGAACCATTCAGGCATTCCTGCTTATCTTGAAATTGTTTACTTTTCAGTTGATTTTCTAAGTAGACCACTTTGTCACTTCTGCCACCACTGGTTCTTCAAAGGGTCTTGATGACCACTTTGCTGTTCAACTTCTAACCCCTTCTGTTGTATCACTGTATTACAACTTATACTATTATCTAACTGTTACTGCTCATTATTTACCATCAGTGGTTTGTATGAACAAACTACTGCTTTCAAATAAAATAAATTTTTTGAAAGTGTCTCCTCTTTCTACTTTTGGAATTCTGGTCCATATTCTTTGTTATTCTAATTTTGTTCTTTCCTATACTCTCTTTTTTATTGTAGTCATCTTATGTGCTAAATTTACTGCTGGCTTTAAATAATTTAATTTCAAATTTAGCCTTTTCCTTTCAGTATCCACCTATAAGCATGTATAAAATTGTCCATGAGATATAGAAGAATATACTCTTATTTTTCTATCATTTTAGATACTTCACCCTTCTTCATTCCTTATTTGCTTCTTTTTTTTCTATAAATCTGAAATGTGTTGGAATTTTAATACCTTTTTCAAAAAATAACCCATACCAATAACTATACCAGTCCAATATTTTTGTTTTAAAATACTTGATTTTTAAATTTTGAACTTTTTTTTTTTTTTTTTTTTTTTTTTTTTAAATTTTTTTTTTTTCAACATTTTTAATTTATTTTGGGACAGAGAGAGACAGAGCATGAACGGGGGAGGGGCAGAGAGAGAGGGAGACACAGAATCGGAAACAGGCTCCAGGCTCCGAGCCATCAGCCCAGAGCCTGACGCGGGGCTCGAACTCACGGACCGTGAGATCGTGACCTGGCTGAAGTCGGACGCTTAACCGACTGCGCCACCCAGGCGCCCCAATTTTGAACTTTTTGTATGAATCACTTATGATAAGACCATCATTTAATCTTAAGAGTATAAAAATCATACTGTAAATAATAACTAATAATAAAATTTCACCCAATGGAAAGAATAATATTCCTACTCACTTGGTGATGATAGATATATAAAGAAATAATTTGAGGGGTGCCTGGGTGGCTCAGTCAGTTAAGCATCTGACTTCGGCTCAAGTCATGATTCCAGGGTCCATGAGTTCTAGACCTGTGTCGGGCTGTGGGCTGACAGCTCAGAGCATGGAGCCTGCTTTGGATTCTGTGTCTCCCTCTCACTCTGCCCCTCCCCTGCTCATGCTCTGTCTCTCTCCATCTCAAAAATGAATAAACATCAAAAGAGAGAGAGAGAGAATTTGAAATTAGGCTATTTATGAAATTAGAATCTAGACTAGTTTCATTTTCTAGATTCAGACCATAATCATACTTTCTCCTTTGCTTCAGGTAATGCTCTCCTATTTTCTAGACTCAGATCATTATCATATTTTTCTTTGCTTTAGGTATTAAGAGCACTCATTTTTCTAAATGCAACATTCAGTTTGCTAGAATATGCTAACATACCTCCTAAACCTCTGACCTTAATTTTTGATGAATGCCTAAGCTATCTATTAAGTCAAATGAAAGCTAGTATAAGTTAAGCTTATTCATTTTTGGTTCACACTACAGTAATGCCTCAGTTAAGAACTATATACAATTATCCATTAATCAGACAGAAAAGAGAATTCAACTTCTGTCAATACTTAAAAACCTTCAAACTGAGTTCACTGTCATCTAACAATGAAATCTGTAAAACATGAGACTTTTATCAAGTAAGGTGTGCTTAGTTCATTAGAGAGGCAGTTGACACTAACTTGGGCATTGAAGAGTTAATTCCTTTTCAAGGAAAATAATATTAAAATTAAGGTAAAATAAAATATATAAATGCAATCAAAGTGATCATTTTTTATGTTATAATAGGAAAAACATTTATACAGGGTCTGCCTTAATCTTTGACTTAATAATAAATCTTACAAAAAGGCGAATGGTTACATAGAATAGGAGGTCATGTAGTACACATTCTACATTCCACTTTTATGAGAAAGGCAAATAGGAAAAATCATAATCAGGCTTACATCAAAGACTTAACTAAAAAAGTAATTTCTAGTATATGTCTTGAAATCAAATCAGATTCAACCTTATGAACCACATACACCAAGTCATTAAAAAAATCATTTATATAGTTTTGGCACAAAGCAAGGTACAGATATAAAATAATAATAATTTCAAAAGAGGATTGTAGCATTGGTAGCATTATTACAGTAAGTATATAACCTTCCAATAAGTCATTATAATTTGAAAGAGATAAAATTTTCTTGAATACTTGAATTCTGGAATGCTTATTAGAAATTTAAGTGTTACTTTAGAGTTTTGCTGTGTATGTTGGAAGACTTTTCATCAAAGAACTAAAATGGGCCTTTTTTAAAAAAATTTTTTTTAACTTTTATTTATTTTTGAGACAGAGAGAGACAGAGCATGAACGGGGGAGGGTCAGAGAGAGAGGGAGACACAGAATCCGAAACAGGCTCCAGGCTCCAAGCTGTCAGCACAGAGACTGATGCGGGGCTCGAACTCACAGACCGCGAGATCATGACCTGAGCTGAAGTCGGACGCTCAGCCGACTGAGCCACCCAGGAGCCCCAAAAATGGGCCTTTTTTAAAATAGAAGATTGGGGCGCCTGGGTGGCACAGTCGGTTAAGCGTCCGACTTCAGCCAGGTCACGATCTCGCGGTCCGTGAGTTCGAGCCCCGCGTCAGGCTCTGGGCTGATGGCTCGGAGCCTGTTTCCGATTCTGTGTCTCCCTCTCTCTCTGCCCCTCCCCCGTTCATGCTCTGTCTCTCTCTGTCCCAAAAATAAATAAAAAACGTTGAAAAAAACAAAAAAATTTAAAATAGAAGACTTAACTTTAATATTTCTTGAGATGTTCCTGCATAATTATATTGAATAATCAATGTATTTAATGAGTTAACTAATGAAATGCATATTTACTATCCACATATAGTATTAACCAATAAATTAAAATATTCCATATTTTTATTTTCAACACTGATATATAGGATAACTTCAAATTTGTGTTATTTTATAAACATTCTGGTCAGCATACCATAAAAGAAATTGGTGACATACCCCAAAACTGTTCGTGGAATAGCTAAATTGTAACTTTCTTGGTAAATAAAATCAAGTTTCTAGAATATCAACTGAAAATGAAATTTACTTCAAAGAGGGAAAGCATTAACTTATCAGTACACCACTATTATCTATCATGTTGCCTTTTTTGGTGCTTACCTTTCCTATCTTGTCTCTATTAACTATTCAGGAGTAAATGCCACAACACAAAGAATGTATTAAAATAATGCATACGTAGAGAGCAATCTTCTAGTTTAAAAAGTACGTATGTCAGAAATTCTTTCTTTTCTAATAATTTGGAGAAAAATTAAATATTTGTCCCAGATTTTAAGATACTTATTTCCAGCTAACCTGAAAATAATTCACTATATTTGGCTGAAAAGCTGTAATGGATTTTATGAGAATGAAAATAATCCTAGTGTGTAAAATGGGGAGTAGAAATTATTTTCTATCTAAATTCCTTTTAACTGTCCACAGGTCTGGGGCTACGAGGAATAAGGCTGGATTTCATAACTTTGGAGCTATGCTTATGGTTCCAGTAGCTTAAACACTGGAAGACAGAGTGGGAATCTCCTGCAAAAACCTTAGATTCAAGTACTTGAAAGGGATTATTTATTCCACAAACATATATCAGCACCAGTTAAGTCACAGAAAATACTTCAGGAATTTACAATATGGTCATGAACAAAGCCAGCATGATATTCTTATGAATCTTATATTTAAATGTAGTAAGTATAAATTCCATATCCAGTTTTCCAGAAACAGTATTGATAATAAGATTACATAGTATAGAATCCAGACATGTAGAGAGAATATAATAAGTACAAATAAATGAGAAGATTCCCAGATGGCCACAAATCACCTTGGACTAACAAAATTTCCCTTTATAAGTCCTGGGTAAATTAACTCCTAAATATGTCTAACTGACTAGAATAATCAGAAACTCAAGGCACAATTCCTCTATCGGTGGAAGGTGCTAAGTAGAACAAAATCTTCAGGCACAATATCCTTTTCTTCAGAGATAGGACAACTCTGCATGACATATTTCAAATATGGTGTTCTCCACTTGGCAAATTTTAGAATTTGGTAAATACAGTGGCATAAGTGATTCAATAAAAAAAAAATTGTATGTCTTGGGTGGGTGAAACAGTAAAGCAAACTAAATAACCATGGGAGTCACAGCAGCAATCCTATTTTATTCAGAAGTTATGAACTGCAGTCATAAATTATATAAAGGAGGTTTTATTTTCTACATTAGATGATGAAGAGGTGGATATAGAGAAGGTTGTCAAGCAAAGGCAGAGTGGGGAATTTGGAGAGGAGTTGGAGAAATTGTCTTTCTGCATTAAGGTATGTGGCAAGAGCCAAATCATAGCACCATCTATAAAGATTCTAATCTCAGGTCAGAATTCAGCACAACCCCTCACCCCCTGACATCCCTCAAAGCATGGGTTTCATGAACGCAAGTCATAACTCATGACAAGGAAGTCTTGGTGAAAGGGAAGAGCAAGAGCAAGGATTTAGTTTAAGAGATGTGCTTCTGAAAGAATGGGTGTTTTCCAACCTTTCTATCTTGGATTGGCAGAAAGAATCACACTATTCTGCGTGTGAGACCAGTTTCTCTTCTGGGGCCCCAGTTCTCAGCTGTTCAGGGACTCATGGCCCAAGATGAAGAGCTCAACTCATGGTATCCTAAGGCAAACCCCCTACTAAGAGGTAAGAAAGAAACTCAACACAGGGGATGAAGCTGCAGAAATTATGATATATTAATACCCTGAACAATCTTTTCAAGTCTCCTGTTTACCCTCTCAGTTTTTTTCCCCAAAGAAATTTGGGGGAACCACAGAACAGCAAGGATTTGAGATGTCAGAGTTGAATTTCTGAATGAATAAGTGAATGAAAATATCAAAATAAAGCATAAATACCTCAGATAAGGAGGGGGAAATGAACAAAAATAAGGCTCTTTCCTATACTTATACGAAGCAGGGGAAAAGCTGACTTAAAGAAATAATTCATAAATTTTGCAAATATAGTTGAGTAATTATAGGAAAACACAGTCATCATAACTTAAAGAAAATTACACAACGATTCAAAACAAACCAAAAATTTTAAAAAGGCATACAGAAAATAAATTCTGGCTTTGGACTTCATTACTCTGGGAAACTTCAACTTGTTATAAAAATTTTGAAAAAGAAACAGTTTGAGTGAAGTAGAAAAAAAACTCTCCAAAAGCAATTACTTATACTCAATTTTCATTATGTTCTATTTTTAAACAACTTTTACCAAAACATGATTCCAACTTTCTAAATTAAAGAAGTATCCTTTTTTTCACCCATAATAAATGCAAGAATAAGGCAGAGTGGTTCTCCTAGGATGAGTTGAGAGATCAACAGCAATAAAGATTATGGTGACAGAGAAACAAATGAGTTTAACACACACATATTTTACTAGAACTTGATGATCATTGTCTTCCTTCCAGTCTCACAAATCACAACTCACAGACATAATATAAAGTGAAGCAAAGAGATCTGCATTCATCAAAAACCAATACTCTAGTCTTTTTTTTTTCCTCCACTAATATCGATTTGCAGTATCTACATGGCTGGAAAATTTGATCATAATCTTTAAATTACTAGTACAATCTGTTGGAAGTTGAAGTCTATTTCATTAAATGGCAGCAAAGGTTGATGTTTCCGTTTTGCTGATATATTATAAAGAATTAAATGGCAAAATCCTTAATAATAGGCTAGAGTAACATCTAAGAACTTTGCAATAGACAGGTTATATAACTAAAATGATAATTACCAAATAGAGCATGAAATGCTTAAGGAAAAAAAGATTTTTGTAAAGATATTTTTAAATTAGCTTTCCCATCTTTCCCCTTTTCATGAAGTGATTCATCTGAGTAAAACAAAATCAATTCCTAATTTTCAGAAAAAGTAGAATCCTATAATATTTTACTTATCTTTTGATATGGCTATACTGAGATAGTAAATCAATGCTAAAAATTGTTTTTTTTTTAATAAGAAATTAAAATATAGCCAGAAAAAGCCAGAAAAGATAATTCTCATTCTTAGGTACCTATCCTCAACATAAGTACATTGACTTCAGTATATTAACATTTGTAAGTGTATTTCTTACCACGTGTGAAACTCTGTTTCCTTTTACTAGAATTCCCACAGGAATTGTTTGTTTCACATTAATGAATAATTTACCATCTAAGCGAAATTTAATGGTGCCTTGTTATTTGAGCACCCCAACTCTCCTCCCTTAATAAGTTGAATATCTGAAAGTATTTTACATGGCCATGTTTAATGTTTTGGTGAAAAAATAGTCAGTTCCTGCTTCCACAAGACAATACAGATGTCAGAGACAACTTTTAGACTCTGCTTTTCTTGAGGCTTAAGAAAAACAGTGCCAGGCTTGGTTGTCTTTGGAGGTACTATAGAGTATGGCCTTCAGATGAGATCTCTTCTGTGTGCAGCTTGAAAAGCTAATGATCATCAAGTTAGACATTCCTACTTACCATCTCTGCTGTGTACTTCCAGCCTGCACACTGGAACTTCTGCCAGAGTCGTTGGAACAAAAGAATTCTTCACTAAGGCTGAGAGCTATATACATGTGCCCTAGCCTAGGATGAAGGTGGCTGGGAGGTGGCAAGTCTCCTTACTTGGTTCCTAATAGACTCGTTCCCTGGATTTGAGACTCTTGAGCCTGATTCTGATAAGCCTAAGCCCAACTCAGGTGGGCTCTCACCCTGTGCTCAGATCCCTTGTGATCCATGTTAATCATAACTGAAAAAAGAGCTTGCCCTGTCTCCATTCACTTGGACTACTTGTGCTAGTACTCCTGCAGATGACATATGTAGGTAGAAATAAAAATGAGTGAATAGGGCGTAGTTATCCCAATTAGTCCCCCGACTGTACTGATTTCTGTCTATTCCCATTTCTTGGTTGTCATTTCTAGGTGCGATGTCCTTGCCTACTATAGAATCAGTAACCTGTTATTCCTGACAATTTTACATAGATATGATATACCATGAAAGAAATTCTGTTTCAGGATATGTAATCAGAGTACAGGGAGAAAATGAATTGTCACTGTACAATGAAATTACAAAGTAGGTATTCTGAGCAGTAGACCAGAAGGTCTTATATATACAGCCTGCCCTTTGCATGGCTGGCCTCCATACTGAGACCACACCATTCTGCTATCTTCATTCTACAAATGGTAAACATGCTGATCTTGTTGAAATAGAACTGCTTAACATGGCAGTATCTGTTTTTAATATTAGAAAGTTTTCACTATACACTCTCAAAGCAAGTCTTTCTCACTTCTCACTGTTTGTTTTCTATAATGGAAGCAAACTAAATTTCTAAGGCTCCAAATAAAAGTTAAAAAATTAAGCTTCCTTCAGACTACGAGTCCTTTGAAGAACATATTGTATTAAAAGCATAAATGTGTTCTGAACAATTTATATCTTTAGTTTTTAGCACTTCAATTTTCTGAATAAACAGTAATGTGAAATTCTAAGAAAAAAATCAGTCATAGCTATAGTACTGTCAGGGGCATAGGTATCACGTGCTTCTTAGGTTTGATAATATTTAGTTGAAAAAAGGCCTTTGCAATAAATTGGTCCAGGTTATCTAAGTAGATGATAAAAATCAGCCTAAAGTTAAAAAAAAAAAACGTAAACGTCAATTACAGAAGGCCATCTTTTCTTAGAAATAAATGTAAAAGTGAGATATTTGAAGATTTTATTATCTTGGATAGTAGTAAAAGAAAATTGCTGTTAAACAGAAACCATGTAATGATGCAATGAACATAACATAGTAATTGTGTAAAATAATATAATCAAAGGAATGTATAAAATTATGACAAAATTTGATAATGATTATGAAACTGAAAATGATGGTTTCAGAAGGTTTATGATTGATATCTGACAACAGGCAGTAATAAACAGAAATGTTTTATCATCATCCCACAATGTGACATAGAGGTACAGGATCAAGTTCTGAGGACCATGTCCTGTGATTTGACTTCTTTCCCCAGAGAGTTTTGTGCTGGGACTCTACAATGCACAATGACTCACATTGCTCCTCGTGTGTAGAATGTCATTTCCTGTTCTCATTACTAAAAATTGAAGTTCTGCAATTCTATCAAGCTTCTATTTGCATTTAGCTACTTTTATTAAGATCTTCTGATATACTGTAAACATTCCATCATTTCCAACTTCTGCAGGACATACAGATACAAACCTCAATATAAAATCAGGCATGTGATTCTACATCACTTACAGTTAAACCCTGTTTGGTTCCTGCATAGGAGTTCATTTGTCTCTCTCCTTTCTTCAAATGCTCTAAAGCAGCATTGCAGACTACTCCTTGTGAGGAGAATGCTGAATAAGTAAATAAATGAGTGAGCAAAGGAGATATCTAAATACAGACTAAAGCCTGACTCTCTAGATATCAGTCTATAGAGGAGCCTGTACAAAGACACACCTATTGATACCTTCCATTAGAATTATATATATGTAGTTGTCTCTATCCTATGAAACTAGGGGTTGTCTAGAGTCTAGACAGACTTGAATCATCCATCAGTGCTATCCTATCACTTAGCACAGCAACTGGTATAATAATAGACCACTGCCTTTCAGCAAAAATCCATTTCCCTTTCTTTCCTGGGGACACAACTAGATTACATTTTGCCAGCATCCCTTATAGTTAAGTCCAGCCATATGACTCCTCCTCAGCAATAAAATATGTGTCATTTATAGGCTATGCTCTTGGGAAGTGTCTGCCAGGTCCATGCTCTCTTTTTGCTTCTACCTGATAGATACAGAGGACAAAGAAGACCAAATAGTCACAGGGTCATAGAACAGAAATACATCAGTTCCTGAATCATCCGAGAGAGAACTGCCTGTTGACCAAGAATATCTGCCTGGCTAGGGAGAGGTAAGTGGTGTGCTCAGGGTACCAAACTTAAAGAGGCACTTGCTCTCATGTCCTTGAGTTCATTCCTTAGATGACAATTCTTATTACAATTCAGTTATTGAAAAAGTTTCCTGCTCAGGAACAAGAGACTCTCTACCATTGTGTGAAGCTTCCAATGACCATATACAGCTCCAATTTCAAATTGGGAATTAATTTTAACTGTGCCAATTAATATCCTATGGGTTTGGAGAGCAGGTACTACCCTAATTACCCATGGATAGAAAGAAAACTAAACTCTCTAATACACAGAATTCAACATTAATAAACAAGCTATGAATAAAGGAAGTGGTTACTTTAGGGCCTAAAGGAAATTACTTTTAAAAGGCTTATTATTCAATGAAAATATTCACATTATTCACATACATTATTTTTCTTAAAACTGACAGCATTGGCCTGAAAGATACAGCCACATTCCACAAACACTAAATGGGACATTTTGAAGGTTAATATTTTTAAATGCACTTAAAAATAAAAATTACAAGTCTGAGAACTTTAAAAATAGGTGGAATTTAAAAAACAAAACAGATGAGCATGGGGAAGGGGAAAAAAAAGAGAGAGGGAAGCAAACTGTAAGAGACTCTTAACCATAGAGAACAAACTGAGGGATGATGGAGGGGAAGTGGGGGGTGGGGGGATAGGCTAAATGGGTGATGGGCATTAAAGAGCGCACTTGTGTTGAGCGCTGGGTGTTGTATGGAAGTGATGAATCACTAAAATCCATTCCTGAAACCAATATTATACTACATGTTAACTAACTAGAAATTAAAGAAAAATGTGGAAAAAAATTTTCAAATAAAAACTTTAGTAAACATTTCTTGATTAGCTCCTGTGTACTTTGCACAGCAATAATGGGGAATTTTAAAAGATAAATAACATATGACAGTTGTTCTTGACTCTATAGTTCTCATCAACAAAACAAATGACCATGCAAAAACCTTGCAGCACATGAAAATGTTAATAACGGGAAAATGTAGAAATATGGGATGAATCATATGAACGATTTTATACAAACTGTGAATGTGACTTGTTTTCTATAAAATAACAAATTATATTCAACAAATATTTGACTTGTAAAGAAATTATAGAAGAAATAAAAACATAGTCTTTTCAAAAGAAAAAGGATATAAATTAGGATGTGAATTAAAATGATTTATTTATATCCTTATTAACAATGTAAATACAACATTGTTTATTGTTTTTCTAATATCATTTTCCTTTGTTTTTATGCAATAATGTGTGTATGCATTTTATTACATTTGAAAATTGACCCACAAGATTCACTTTTTAGGATTTACCCAGTATTTTTATTTCTTGCATATGTTATTTTAGTATTTATGTACCTATCTATACATAGATTATATATGCACATGTGTGTATTTGTATATTTTTAAAATAAAATGGCCTCAGATATCAACATAGGCTTTATTCTGTTTTCATATTTAATTACAACAGGAACATTTTTTCATATCACTAGTCTTTAAAATTATAATTAATAGTTGCTTAAAATTTCTGTTTGAATGCACCACTATTTATCCTCCCCTGCTACTGAAATTCACACTGATATTGTTTTTCTTATAACCGCAGTACTTTTACATCAATATTTATGAATACCTCTAAGCTGATTTTCATAAATTACTTTATATTCTCTGAAATTGGTGTATATGTGCATTGGTCTTGCCACTCTTATCAGTAGTTAGCACTAATGTCTTGATCTTTGTTAATTTAACAGATAACAATGATCTCACACACTTGTTTTTATTAACAATTCTTTGTTTAATAATTAGAATAACATACTTTTATTTCTGTTTCTAGGAATTCTTTCTTCATGCCTTTTGCTCATCCTCCCTCTGCCTACCCTTCTGGGATATATGCCTTTTTGTGATTTATAAGTATTCATCACATATTAAGTTTATTGGATTCCCAGCTATCATTTATATTGCAAATAACTTATCTCAGGATGTTATTTCTTTTTTTTTTCTAAAATTTTTTAATCTTTATTTATTTTTGAGAGAGAGGCAGAATGAAAGTGGGGGAGGAACAGAGAGAGAGGAGAGACAGAATCCAAAGCAGGCTCCAGACTCCAAGCTGTCAGCACAAAGCCAGATGCGACGCTCAAACTCATGAACCGTGAGATCATGACCTGCGCTGAAGTCGGCCGCTTAACCCACCGAGCCACCCAGGCACCCCAGGATGTTAATTCTAATATTTTATCATACAAAGTAGTTTTAAATTTTTTGATGATCAAATTTATTGAACTTCCCTCCTTATGTTTCTTTTATTTTTATGCTTAGAATGTCTTACATTACATAATTATTCTCACACATTTCTGTCCGTGTGCATTTTACCTTTGTTTTCATTTTCTTCTTTCTTCTTTAATTCAAATATTTTGGTGTAATAAATGGTCACTTAGCTATTCTATGCAATACCCTAGTCACATGCGTTTTCCAAGCATATCTGCCTTCTGATAGTGACATGATGACCAGCGCAACTAATCAGACATAGCAAAATAAGATCAACAGGTTCCATCTAAATTCAAATATTTTCCTTCAAAGAATATTTAAATAGAATTATGGCATTGGAAGTTTAAAAAAATGAGTTTAATTTAAAAATAATCTATCCCCGGAGGGGCACCTGAGTCGCTCCGTGGGTAGAGCGCTGGACTTCGGCTTTAGTCAAGGTCTCAGGGTTCGTGAGTTTGAGTCCCACATCAGGTTCACTGCTGTCTGCGGGGAGCCTCTGTTTCCCTCTCTCTCTGCCCCTCCCCTGATGGCACTCTATCTCAAAAATAAATAAACATTTAAAAAAATAATAATAATCTATCACTGGAAATAGAGCTACAAATTTCTATTTACTATTTAGTTAAGTTAAATAGAAATTATTCCAAGCAGACTACATAGTGAGAGTTTACTTTTACACCAAGTTCTTTTGTCTTAGAAGCTTCATACAGAACACTATGTAGTGCATATTTGGCCCGGGTCTCATTTTCCTTCTTTTGTCCCTTCATCTTCTGTCTTAAGGCCCAAATTTTCCTCTTGCATTTTACTGGCTGAAAGGATGTGTGTAATTTTCTAGTATTCGGTGGGCTCCTGATGTTTGTGAGAGGCATGTCCTGAGACAAATCCCCAAATCTATCAACGTCACTACAACCTTCGATTTCCCTGGTAAGAAGCAGTCAAGTATAATTGAACAATGTAAGCTTTGGATGAGTATCCTGTAGTACTGTTTTCCATCAGTGATTAATTTATCTGGACAAGAAGTTGTGGTCCCTAAACCTAAACTAATTATGTCCATACCAGTAAAATGCTTTCTAACACCAGTGAAATCTTACCCATGACAAATTCAAGTTTATTTTCTGCCTTCAAATATTTATGCAATTCAAATACAGGGTTTCTATTAACTAATTTAAACTGTTAATCTAAAGGACTGAGGCTATCCATTTTTTTTTTTTTCTTGAACTGATTTTTCTGATTCAAAGGGTCTGGCATTATCAAGAAAATTACAAATAAAAAAAAAAACAATTGGTCTATAGCAAAGTACAGAAATAAAGGAGGTAAACCACTTCATGAATATAGTTTACTATTTGCCTTGGAGCTCAGATCAAATTTCTCTAACAACCCTAAAGTATTCTAGATCCATGTTCAAAATATTCCTTTTACGGAGCTCAGGAAAATACTTCTGTTTTTCAAATATTACTTTACCCAAAATCAATGAATCTGGGGTCTCCTTTCATTTACCTGATTGTACTATTCCAACTCATGCCAGAAATACCAGGTCTGGGTCTTGTTTCTTAGTGGACAGTAGGTTCACTTATATGACTGTCAAGGGCTGTAGAGAGAAACCTTGTGGCTAGGTAAAGATTAGATACAATTATTACATTATTGGAAATACACACCCAACACTACAATGGAAAAGCTACAGAGGCAAATAGAATCCTTTCAGAAGAAAGCCTATCTGCAGATAGTATCTCCATATATCTTTTTGAGTAATTGGTAGATTATGCTTTAGTTTAAGGACCCTTAAATTTTTGAAGGATCTTAATACTTGACTATTGAGGCTATGTTCTCTATGTGTTCTAATAAGTTGCATTTTCAATACATATACATCAAATTCAGTATGAAAGTGAATGTTGCAGCAAATATTTAGGAAAAGAACTAGGTAAAATCTAGCAAATATTTAGGTAAAGATCTAGGTAAAAAGTTTTAAATCAAACTTTTCCAAGTATTATCTATATGTCCAAAGATGGCCATATCTCTGTCAATTATACTTCTAGATAATATAGTATAGTGCCCATTTAGCATTAAAGTAATTCTACAGTGTACAATAAAAACCTTTAGAGGAATATTTGAGTCTTATTTTATTAGATCCAATGTGAAATACAGGGAAATAAACTTGAGTTTACCAAAGGTTGTCAGAGAGAGAATGTAGGGATTATTTGAATTCATGAACCATACTGTTCTATGTCAACATAAGCCCATTTTACTTTCCTTTTCCCTTTTTTTCTGCTATTGTTCTCTTCAATAAATAGGCATATCTACAGGAAACAAGAAGAAGGGCTCTCATGAAAATGGTACATACTGCAGAATTACAGAACAGCAATGTGACCAAAGTGGATACTACTCCTGAATTGGTGAAATCATGGTTCAACACATGATTGTGTGTGTGTACACATAGACTTAATAAGGTAAGTATGCAAATTGAAATATATGTCTAAATATAAAAAAATAGAGCTTGGAAAAGGAAAATCAAAGCAATTATATGTAATACCTTGCAATAATCATTCCTTAAAAAAAAAAAAGCCCATAGTGCTGACTTTGCTCTGTATCTTTAGAGTTACAAAAGCTATCTGCAAAGGCAAGTTATTTATAGCTCACAGTTAGCATATACTCAAAGGAATAAATGTATAGAATAGCAGCAGAATAAAATCCCTGCCATGTGACTTCACTACAGAATTCTTTGAAATAAACTGAAATAATTGAAATAGTATTCCTTAGCTAATTTTCAGCAATTGCATATTTCTTTCTCACAATATGCATTATAATTCCCAGTGCTTTTAAGTATATTTGTTCTTTGGACTTATATAATTGCATACTTCAAATAAAAAATAATTTTCCTTGGGGTGCCTGGGTGGCTCAGTCGGTTGTGTCCGACTTCGGCTCAGGTCATGATCTCACGGTCTGTGGGGGTCTGTGGGTTGGAGCCCCGCATCGGGCTCTGCGCTGACAGCTCAGAGCCTGGAGCCTGCTTCAGATTCTGTGTCCCCCTCTCTCTTCCCCTCCCCCACTCATGCTCTGTCTCTCTGTCTGCCAAAAATAAACATTAAAAAAATTAAAAAAAATAATTTTCCTAAATGACACACCTAACCAATACAGCACGCAATTTTCCTCTAACTACAACACACATATGCATATTCTACAAATATATCTTTCCAAAAGATCAGCAGTTTTTTGGAAGTACCCAAGCCCGTTATGGTGGTTACATTCAATGTTAGGTTAAATGCTATCATTGGACACCCCAGATCATGATTTTAGGCATGGAAATACACAGGACCAATTACTGCTATATTTAATATATTTCATGTTTTTGTTTCAGTCACATAATCCTCGGTTGAATACCTAGTATCATCAAAGTATATTTTTATTGGAACTCTGGTGCACTATTGGTGGGAATGTAAATTGGTGCAGCCACTGTGGGAAACACTATGGAGGTCCTCAAAAAATTAAAAATAGAATGGCCTTATGACTCAGTAATTCCACTACTGGGTATTTACCCAAAGAAAATGAAAACACTAATTTGAAAAGATATATGTACTCTTACATTTATTGCAGCATTATCTATAATAGCCAAGATATGGAATCAACCTAAGTGCCAATCAATAGATTAATGGATAAAGATGTGGTATACGCAACATAATATTAATCATAAAAAAGGGATTAGATCTTGCCATTTGCAACAACATGGATGGATCTAGAGAATATTATGCTAAGTTTAATAAATCAGAAAGAGAAAGACAAATACCCTATGATTTCACTATGATTTCACTTATATGTAGTATATAAAATAAAAGTAAAGAAAGAAAAAGCAAAAACAGACCCATATAGTGAACAAACTAACAGTTGCCAGAGATGAAGGGGAGTGGGAGATAAAGACTTTCAGTTATGAAATGAACAAATCATGGGAATAAAAGGTACAACATAACGATATGGGCAGTGGTATTATGAAAGCATTGTATGGTAACAGATGGTAGTTACACTGTGGTGAGCACAGCATAACAAATAAACTTGTGGAATCATTATGTTGTATAGCTGAAACAAATGTAACATTGTATATACTTCAATTAAAAATTTTAAGTATATTTTTATTATACATTAGTAAGAATTTTCAGATTTTTATATTCATTTAATAAATAAGCAAAAAAAAATGCTATGCCCTATTATATACAGATGACATTTATTTTTTTTTTTTTTAATTTTTTTTTTCAACGTTTTTTATTTATTTTTGGGACAGAGAGAGACATAGCATGAACAGGGGAGGGGCAGAGAGAGAGGGAGACACAGAACCGGAAACAGGCTCCAGGCTCCGAGCCATCAGCCCAGAGCCTGACGCGGGGCTCGAACTCACAGACCGCGAGATCGTGACCTGGCTGAAGTCGGACGCTTAACCGACTGCGCCACCCAGGCGCCCCACAGATGACATTTATAACTGAAAACTTCCCAGGGCACTTAGGTGCCTCAGTTGGTGAAGTATTTGACTCTTGATTTTGACTCAGGTCCTGATCTTATGGTTCATGGGTTTGAGGCCTGCACTCGGAATTCTCTCTCTCTCCCTCTCTCTCCCTCAGCAATAAATAAACTTAAAAAAAAAAAGCATCCCAACAAACAGTACTGATCTGTGAGTCAGTCATGATTATGACTGAATATGTCATATTCAATTTTCCACTTGAGCACAGGCCATGGTTAATATATGCACAAATACTTCTTAGGTATTTTGTTTTAATAGCAGTTGCTATCACCTATACAGTGTCATATCAAAACTCATTGAATGAACAATTTTAAGGATATGCTGCTTCTCTCATTTGGGCAGCATCACTTTTCAGGTAGGATAAAGGATATTCTCACTTGCAAAGTAACAAAAAATGTTAGTTTATTCTTAGCTGTCACTTTCTAATAAATTGTAACTATGCCATATTTCTTGTTCATTATTTGTTGACTTTTAATTAAATTGGAAAAAGGGCACATGCCCTCAATCTTTACAATTGTTTAAATGCCAGATTAGCTTTAGGGATCAAAGTCTAAACTTAGATACAGAGCACAAATAATGACACAGAACTCCAAAATGATAAAAGTAATTCATAAATACATGAGTTCTTACTATATTGGCATTCTAATATAAACACATGCTGAGATATTTTAAAAATGAGATCTATATAGAAACAGTAAGACATACTTATTCCCAAATATTTACTGATCAGTTTGGGCCTGCACATGGGATGAAAAGAAAGTCTCTGAAACTTACAGAAATGATAAAAAAAAAAATAGATAGTATCTGTTATACAAACATGAAAACACAAAAAAGTGACTCAGCTAAGTTCAATTAAGGAATGCCCCAGCTTCATTGAATAACTCTAAAGTAGAGACTCAAATTTTGAAAAAAGATTTTAACACGTATTTATTTTTGAGAGAGCGAGAGACAGAGTGCGAGCAGGGAAGGGGCAGAGAGGGAGACACAGAATCCAAAGCAGGCACCAGGCTCTGAGCCATCAGCACAGAGCCCGACCTGAGGCTCAAACCCATGAAACCAGGAGATCATAGCCTGAGCAGAAGTTGGCCACTTAACTGAAGGAGCCACCCAGGCGCCCTAAGACTCAAATTTTACAAGCAAGGTTTATTTTTTTTTATTTTTTTTTCCACGTTTTTATTTATTTTTTTTGGGACAGAGAGAGACAGAGCATGAACAGGGGAGGGACAGAGAGAGAGGGAGACACAGAATCGGAAACAGGCTCCAGGCTCTGAGCCATCAGCCCAGAGCCTGACGCGGGGCTCGAACTCACGGACCGTGAGATCGTGACCTGGCTGAAGTCGGACGCTTAACCGACTGCGCCACCCAGGCGCCCCTACAAGCAAGGTTTAGATAAAGAATAAAAAAAAATATTTGTGGTTTCAAATATTGTGAACATTACAACCAACTATGTTAAAATGTCTAAAACAAAACAAAATTAAATTAAAACTCTTTAAAACAGATTCAATAAACTCCAGATACACTTGTAGCTATTCTAGAATTTTGAGTTTTCAGCCTTTCACATTCTAAGCCTTACAGTTCTATGAAAATAACTATAAAAATAGTCTTCAAAATCCAAGGTTATATTCTAATGAAATAACTATTAAATTAGTTACAATGAAAAAATGGATTTTAAAAAGGAGCTGCACTGTTTATAGTAACCACAGGGTTCACTAGAAAACTGTGACAGCATCTAGCTCAACCCTCCCCATTTTTCACTGAAACCTGAGGCTCATACAGAAGCAAAAAGAAGGGCAGAACACTTTTCTACCTGACTGTGTGTTTCTTAATTATTATGAAGAAAATAAGCTATACAATGCCAAATTTAATCCTCATACCATCTCAGTGAAACAATATTACTTCCATATTTTATAAATGCAAAAATTGAAGCTCAGAGAAGTTGAGACAAGTTATTCAATGCCACATAGCCAGTCGGTGGCAAACTAGGACCAGAATTGAGTCTCCCTCTTCTAAGTCTGGTGCTTTTCATATACCCCAAAATTATGTAGTAAAATGAACTACTCTATCTCTTCCACTATCTTTTCATTTAAAAATGCTTTCAGAGGTGACTGGTGGCTCAGTCGGTTCAGCACCAACTCTTGATTTCTGCTCAGGTCATGATCCCAAGGTCATGGAATCAATGCCCATTCAGCACTGAGCGTCAGGCCTGCTTGAGATTCTCTCTCTCTCTCTCTCTCTCTCTCTCTCTCTCTCTCTCTCTCCCTCTGCACCTCCCCCCTGTTCACGTGTGCCCTCTTTCTCTAAAACAAAAAAAAATAAATAAGAATAAAAGTAAAATAAATTTTAAAAATTAAAAAAAATGTGTCAGTGTCTATTGGGTTACCATGCTTTATTAATCCCATAATTTTCCAAGGGCAATCTTTGAAGAAAATCAGAATGACTGGTTCAAACTTCACACTACTACACATACTACGGTGTGACCTTGGCCAAAACACTATGTGCTCTGTGCCCTGTCAGTGTCCTCATTTGTAATGTAGAGATAAAAACAGCACCTATTTCAGTGGTTTAAATGTGATAAAGCATATAAAGTATTTATAACAGTTCCTAACACATACACAAATGCATGTTTGCATAATATGATGTGCACTTAAAAATTTACTATTGTTTTTGTTGCTATTTCTGAGTCAATATATAATAAAAATCAGAAGAAATCTTACTGTTTCTCTTTTTAAGACTACATTTCAAACAATAGTGTTTTTTCCCTCATGCATTCATTACTTGTACTTTTTACTGAAGATTTATCTTTCTGTCAAGTTTATTAACAGTATGGAAAGATTTAAAGTATGTTCTCTTAATATTTAACAAATGTACTATTAGTTTAATGACTGCCTGAATATGTTCACACATAACATGGAAAATACAGTAAAAAAGTTAGTACCTTGAAAAAAGCCTTTCTTTATTTCTTAAAAAAGCTCAGTAGTAATAATCCTTTTAAAATTATTAAAAAACAATTTCTGTACAAAATGTACAAATACATATTTTAGGTGCAAAAAACAACCAGTCAAAATTTTATGAACCCACTCCAGAAAGCACAGTATTCAATTCCAGTTAAATTTTTGTTTCAAATAAACATTTGAAACTAGGCCACATCCTGCTCTATGCTTGCCAAAAATGAAAATTTCAAAATCTAAACTCATGTTCTACTTCCCAAGCACACACAGAAGTCATCATAAATTGAATCTAGTCAATTTAAAAATGGCTATTAAAACTCTGAAGAAAAGATATTTTCAAAATATAAAGTGAGCATAATGTAAATCTAAGTCAACATTAAATCTGACAGAGATGGTTATATTATATAAAACATGAGCAAGTGCACTGACATAGATCATTATAGGATATGAATTTCCACAGATAAAAACTGCAGTATCAAATGTGGAAATCTGCAGCACTTTGGCACCTGCTGGGATTTGATGACAAGAAGCCAAAGGCATTTTCAAGGGACAATAAGAGAACTGAAAAAAGTTCTTAACTCTCCTGTACACAGGGATGACAACATTAATGTTTACCTAAATAACTAATTATAGCCACCTGCTTCTCAAACTGACAGCCTAGTTCTATGACCCCAACAGCTGGAAAATGACACCTGACAAGGACACAACCGTGGATTTCATTCTCAATTTTTCTACCAATGATAAGCAGGCTCTTGCACAGTCTTATTAATATCTCTATTCATGAAAGGAAAACTTCGATCAAGGTAAATGGTAAAGAGCATCAAGACTAAATAAGCGTACTCCCGGTCCACAGGCTTTTGCATTAATTTCTGCATCTGATAGTTTTTTTTGAGTTCTATGAATACCTTATTTTGCAGACACCATGATGGCAACTCTTTTCATCACACACATTTGTATATTTCTCAGGAACAATTTCTGGGAGAAATTAAAAAATAAAAACCCAGATAATCATCAGACCTATGCAAAAAAAAAGCCCTGTCTCAGACCCATAGACACTGGTCTTCCTTAGTCAAAACCCTCCCGAGGCCTTAGGGTCTTGCATACCCAAAGTCCACATTCTTTTATATAGATCATTCTCTGGGTGCCCGTAATTCCCAAATTCCTTATCTAAATGGCCTTGACATTACTTCCAAGGATCTTCCTCAGGTCCATCCTTATTCTAAAGAGAACTTCATCTATTTGTGTATCCATGTACATACTATGGCCCAAGGGAGACCAAAGTGGGGGGCACTTTGTCAGGGGTCAGGAGTGCAGCTGGAGATTGGCCATGAAGGCTAAGATGCCCATATGAGTACCTATGAGTTCCCTTGTGGTGCTGGATAGAGTTAGGATAGAAAGAGAAAAAGAGCAAGCCATGGTCCGATAGCGAGGAATTAGATTTTTGCACGAAACTCTAAGGTGACAGAAAATTCTTAATTTGACCATGGCCTTCCTAGTCATTGAAAAGCTGTATTGTTTAAGACAAGAAACAGATCATATACAATTTAACAGACTTGTTAGCTTGAATTATAATTTTAAATATTTAGACTTATGTGGCCCTCCATTTGTACTTTTGCCTCAGGCCATGCGAATATTAGGGGTTAGCTTGAAGAAAGCAATGGAGTTTACCTACCCAAATGTTATCATTCATAAATGCATCAGGGAACCTTGTTCTCTCTTTCTGCATGTCAAAATTTAACTTTTTCTCTCAAAATTCTAAGTGAATAATAATAAAGGAATAACAGTATGTTCCGATAGCACTGGCCAAATCCTATAGTTTATAAATTCAGATAAAGATAGCAATCCTCATTAACACTTATCTTATTATTGGATGCCTCATCTTTGGGAACAAAAATTCAAATACTACCCTAACTCCACTATGGTTTCTCTATGGTTCACTATACATTTCCCTCCATGCCTCAAGACCTGTCATATGTTCTTTGTTATATTTGTATAGAGATCATCATGATACCTAGGCCTTTAAGTCAATGGAAGCTCTGAACTTAAATGAGTTCCATGGGACCTAAAACAGATTAAAAAAACAGATTCAATATCAGGAGTAATTTTAGACACTAACTTGTAAGTTCCACATAAATCACTTAAGTAAACTGGGTCAGAGAAAATATCCTTGATGATTGACTGATCTAATATTATTGAGAGCTTAAAATATCCTTTGTGCTGATAAGAGACACATCACATTACCCTCTAGGGGGCTCCACTCTGGAGCAAGAATGACCTTGTAATCAAAATACAAAGAAATGGAGTCCTTTGTAGTTTATAACAAAATAAGATTATTATTTCTTTTTTAAGTAGGCTTCACACACAATGCAGAGCCCAGCACAGGGCCTGAACTAACAACCCTGAGATCAAGACCTGAGCTGAGATCAAAAGTCGGACACTTAACGAACTGAGCCACCCAAGTACCCCCAAAATAAGAATAATTTAAGCTACCAAATAATATTACATGAGGACATGTGATTTTTCCCCAGTCCTGTCTGTGTATTTGACTATATAGAATCATCTAAATGAATAATTAAAGTTTCTAATAATTTAGGAAATTTAAATTTCCTGTGTAAATGCTATCAAAGAGTATACTTAAAGAAAGTTTTCTGAATAAAGGCATTTCTTTCACAACTGGAATTCATAAATTCTTATTTCACAGATTTAAATACAGGCAAAATACAAAGAGAAGAGTACTGATAGTAACATATTGGAGTAAAGTAAGTTATTACAGGCTAGATGATAAAGGACTTGAAAAACATTTCAAATTACTTCAAATAGCTGAAAGTTTATAGTGTGGTGCTAGTTTTAATATGATTTCAGTCAAAAAGTACAACTCTAGCCAGAGGGTGGCAAGTTATAAGAATGCAGTTTTTCCTTAACTACATTTTAACAACTAGAGCTACTGGAAATGAGACTAGTGCTTTCTGGGCACAAGTTGTCTATCAGTGGAAGTATGGATATTTGGCTACATTGCAAACTGTAAGCTATATTTAGAGGAGAAATTCTTCATAGGTTGACTAGTGAGACTGAAAGTTTATGTCAATAAACAGGTTCTGTAATTCATACTTAATGAGTTCCCAAAAAAAAATGCAATATAATCAACTCTAGATCTTGCAGGGTCTGAATTTTCTGCTTTTGGGTTATATAAGTACCTCTCATATTTGTCTTTAGCTCACCCATCCTCATTTGGCAAAAATTTATTAAGTGTCCATTATATGTAAAGCTCCGTGTGAAAGGTTGTGGGGAAAACTGAAATGAACATCATTCAGCCTATTACATGAAAGATGCTCCAAAATGCACTTGAAGAGGAAGGTAAATTTTCAGTTATTATTGCAATTTGCTAGGAGCACCTCTTAAAAGGTACAACTGATGTGGGGAGTCATATGATACCAAAAAAATAGAAAGCAAATACTAATACTAGCTTTCTGAAATAACTGTGGTCTTCCAACTGTGCAGGCACCCTTCCCTTGTGGCACAGTACTATCAATGATTTTGAGATGGTTTTGCGTCTTGGTTCTGAAAAATGGATTATTCAAGAAAAATACAAAAGAAGTATCCACACATTTATTTTATAAGGAAAGACAGGGGTAAAATCTTTATATTATTTGTAAAATGTAATCACAGTGCAAAATGAAATTGCTTTGAAATGACAATGAATTTTATATTTGTAAAATCTTGACCCAGTATTCATACCCATGTGTCTATTCAGAACTGATGAAAGGCTAGTAAAGATAAATCTTGGAGTGGAACTGATACATGAATTGCTACCCTAAAGAAAACCTCCACATGGTCATTTTTCTAAAGCAGTAAGTAACTCTTACATACCCTTAAAGCAATATTACTTTGGCTCCTAGTCTTAACTAGCCCCTATGCCTCAATATGGATTTTTCCATCTCTAGTACCAACTCCTCACTTCCAAGAAAAGGTCTGTAAATGAAAGAGTTCCTTCTGAACCGTAAGTTAACTAGGTTCACATGAACTTGTTTGTTCAATTTGTGCACTGATTCTAGCTGCTATGGTAAATGGGCAAGTCACTTCATATTTCCAGGTTCAGCTTTCTTATCTGTGTAAGAGCCTGGTTTGAAGAACACTGCTATAAGTTTCTATTTTGTGAAAATTTGATCAGTTGTAAGAGTCAAGCCTTCTGCAATCAAAACTCACTTTGGGGAGAAAAAGACAATTCTGCTAAAAAAAAATTCAAATATGACCAGCATATGTCCTAAGATATAAATTTTAAATAGTCCTAAGGTTCAAACACATTTCTCACAAAAACAATACAATATACTCAGTTTTTTAAAAGCAATTAGATGCAAATAACTTTGGATTTCCATCTATTTATGCCATATAAAATGTACATAAAGTCTGTGTTTCTATATTTGCATGTTTTCATATTATAAACCTTCAAATTCATATGGGGACAGTAGACATATGTCTACTCTTACTCTCCTAAGAGTAGACAGTACATAAAAAAGGTACTTTTATAACACTTATCACTTAAATAATATTTTTATGCTTAAGCTTTTTAATAAAGCTTTTCCATTTATTCACCTTGGCATGGTTTTTGTGAGATAGCTAATATTATGCTCCATTTCAAAAGCTATAAATAGAAATAGCCTAGCCTGGAAACCTGGATTTACTACGGCTAAAGTTTACTACTACTAAATGATTTGCATACCACTAGAATTGGAACAACAGGTTTCATGTGCTCTATTTCTTTCTCCTAAGGAAAATGAAACTATTATGATAATGACTATAAATGAGAAACAATGTATAATTGATTCTATTTTACAAACTGCCTAATAAAAAAATAGATTTTAAATAAGAATTATATCAAAATACATCACTAAAATATGGAGAACAAAATAATTAGTAGAAATCATTGCAATCAAATTAGAAAAAGAATGTCTAGAGTGAGTCTCTTTGGAAGTCTATCTAGCACGAATACTACCATGGAGTAGAGATGCTACATAGACAAAAAAGGAGAATTAGGATAAAATGAGGATCTGGTGCTGTCATGAGTGAGGAAATAAATAAACAGAAATAACAGAAATGTGTATATCAAGAAAAGTTAAGGAGCAGTGGACAAGAAATTTGCATATCAAAAGCATGAGGTTCGAAAATTTTGTAGAAAAAAATGACAATCTGTTGTTACCATGAGAGAGGGAGAAAATAGCTGACTAAGGAGAAACATATATATCAAAAAGAACTGATGAGAAAAAGCATGCAGCAAGTCAAAATTTAGTTACCAAAAAACCAACCCAGAAGGGAAAATGGGAACCAGAAAGAAGTAAAACAGGGACTTATGACAGACTTTGCACGGTATGATTCCAGGGCAGAAAACAAACCAAGGAATCCTCATTTCCATCAAATTCCAAATTTCAAGCCTGTATGTTATTGATCTAAGGACTTAAAATGATACTAGCTGGTTAAAATAATTAAGGTAAGACAGTGTTTTCAAAGATGGATTCAACTCAGTGCATTGAGCATTATCCAGAAAGAAATGAAACAACTAATAAAGATAGTACCAAGGTTTAACATGCCCAGAAAATGCATGTCATTCTAAACAGCTTTCACCACATAATAAAAGCTAATTTATTTCAGATAAAAACCCAGAGAGATCCCTTTACAGAAACATAGGTTGAATAGTGTCAGATGCAAGCTTCAGTGAATTTACATATTTTTGCACACCTATCTGTAGGCAAAAATGGCATTCATCAGATAAATTCACAGTAAAAATTACAGTAAGTATTCCTTTCTTCCAGTGCAACCAGTAGTAAAGGTACCAAAGACTATTCTCAGAGAATAAACCAAACCATATTCTCAGAGAATGTCAGTAATCAAAATAGCTTTTGTAGATTTAACCTTAGTTTTCTTTTCTTTTCATATTACATGGTCACCACAAATACTCTATTTTGAGACCAGAAATGTTATTAAACTAAAGGCTGCTGTATATACATGAGCTCAGGGACATGAATAAAGTGGATTATTTCAGTATAAACTTAACAAAGATTTAGGAGAAGCTCTTCCTCAATGGGTAACATCCTAACGCAAGAAGAAAAAGGGGTTATATGACACCATACATCCTTCCCATTATGTCCAATACACCACGGAATAACCAGAGTATCAAATTATTTTAGTCTTTACAACTGAGATAACAAAAGTGTTATGAACCTCCCAGGTCTTATCATTTCCCTATATGCCCTAAGTCAATTTAATCATTAATACTTAGAATTTTTTTCCCATAAAAACAAAGGACAATGTTTCTGATTAAGGACTGCCAAAAGTTAAATCAATTTGAAAGTTTAGTATAAATTAGACATAGGTACATGTTAGGAACATACTTTCATTTTCATTTTTGATGACCAGAATATAATATTTGATGATCAGAATCACAATGTTGAAAGAAGAATAAGTATAGAAACAATTAAAAAATGCATATAGGAATCTGGGACATACTTTCATATTGTCATCAAAATAAAATGAAGGCACCAAGTCCACCACTACCACTATCACCACCACAACTACTACTAATAATAATAACTCTAGGTAATGTTTGTTATGTACAGTCAGTATTCTAAGTGTTTCCCATAGTTTTTCCAAAGTGTTTTCCATTGACAAGTTCAACCAAATTCAGTACTCATTTAAATCAGAATGTATTTATATATTATGAAAGCTGAAAATCTAATAATGCTACATTTAGATGAGTTGAGATCTTCAAAATTTGAACCCAAATTATCTTTTAATCCAAAGGTCTGCTTGAGAGGTCAGGAATAATTAAAAGGTGAAGAGAGTGAAAATGGAAAAGGCCAAACAGGCTTTTATTTTATCTCCCAACAGTAACTTTCACATTATGTGCACATTGTGGTTGCTTAATGCACACAAATACTGTGAAGCCACATGGTGTTTCACTCCCAAAGTATTTTCTTTCTTAGGTAAAGAATGAAGTGGGTGGAAGTGTATAAGCAACAGGGATGCCAAGGAGAAGAAACACCTGCTCAACAGTTGGCATTGACTGATCTCAATATGTCATGATAACCTGTGTAGAAGAAACAACTAATTCACTAGTCTTCCATAAAAACAAAAGGAGATAAGTAGTATTACTTCATATACCACAAAATAGCCTAGTCATTATCAATTTTACAGGATTTGTATCACTATATTCCATTAGGTAAATAAAAATGTCTAACTTTAACAATACACTAATTGCTAAAATGTTTGAATGCATATCGAAGGAAAAAATAGAAACATGGTACTATATATGCTTTTTTAATTTGGGTATATTTGAATTTTGTTCAAAATAATTTTTATCTGAATGTAGTACCTGCCTACAACTAGTGTACATTTAGGTATATTCTGATGGAATAAGCTCAAATAATTAGTAGTTAATATGTTAATAATATTCACCACATATTTAGCTGCTGGACATCCTTGGCTATATGAGCCAAGGGTAAAGAATTGGGCCTCATTCTACACAGCAAAGAAACATTGCCCTGGATCCACTAATCATGCACAGTTTCCACCTCGAAGTTCTTAAGGGAGATGCAATGATATATATCCCTGGTTGCTTATTGTCAGGTGGTAGTAAGTTTTTCAACTCATCCTTCTTGAGCTCTATGGTAGATAAAATTATAACCCCTAAAGGTGTCTAAATCCTAATCCCTAGAAACTGTGAATATATTAGATTCCATGGGAAGAGGAAATTAAGGTTGCTAATCTGCTGACCTTAAAATAGAGAGATTATACTGTATCATCTAGGCAGGCCCAATGTAATCACAGTTCGTAAAAGTGGAAGTGAGAATTGACAGAGAGAGAGAGAGAGAGAGAAACAGAGAGAGACAGAGAGAGAGAGATGGAAATGTGAAAAAGATCACCCTGACATTGCTAGCTTTGTAGATGGAGGAAAAGGACCTGAGCCAAGGAAAAGTAATTGACTTTTAGAAGCTAGAAAAGGCAAGGGAAAAAATTTTCCCTTGGAGCCTCCAGAAAGGAACATAGCCATTGAGGAATACCTTGATTTTAGTCCACATATAGATTCATTTTGGACTTCTCACCTCCAGAACCATAAGACAAAAAATTTGTCACATTTTACACCTCTAAGTCTGTGGTTGTTACAGCAGCAACAGAAAACTAATACAGCCTCTTGTCACACTAAATTAGTAGTAGATAGAAAACAAACACCTCCTTCACCAAAATGAACAGTAGAATCTTGATTAAAGTCTTTTATTACCATATCCATTCCCAGGTCTTCAACCAAAAATACATTAACAATATATAAATATTAACTGACACAAAAGGAAAAATTGGGCACTTACACATGTTCATATAATTTTTCATTAAATATCATTTAAAATTAAAATTAAGTATATATATATATATATATATATATATCACTTTTAACAAGATAAAACATAAACCAATTTATACATTCACTTTGGAAAGCAGTTATCTATTTATATATTTATTTGGCTACTGGTTTATATACCTGTGAAACATTACTTGAAAAAAACAGACACACTCATTTCATAAACTAGATCTGTATTATTCAGACCTCATGAGAATATTTAGAAATTAAAGGAAATATGATATTTTGATCTCCATCTTTTCTTCATTCAACTAAGTAAAAAAGCACCCTGAGGTGATATTTTTCAGTATTTCCAAGAATCATATAGAGCTACTTCACTACAATGTATAAGAACATAAAGTTAGGAATCAAGATAACTGCTAAAAATATGAATTAAGGATATATCATATATTGTGTTCCTAGAAAATAATGGAATTGAAATTTCACTAAGATACACACACACACACATATATATACATATATATATATATATTTATTTATTTATTTATCATCACACAAGCCCCTGAACTATACATTATGATCACTGAATTTGAAGTCACCAATATTTCCCCTTCATAATTTTATAGATACTCAGACTTGGCCAATTAATGAAATGTTTATTTCGGTCTTTGCTTGATATTATCAAATCACTGGTAACATTATTCATGATGAACATATCTGTGTTGGCAGTCATAACAGAAACCACAACATTGACAGTCTTTGGAGGGGTATTTGGAATCATGGCAGCCATGTGCTATATTGCCAGTGAGGCCCTTATTCACTGAAGGTTCTACTTAATCCAAATCATTCTTATCAGAAAAGTGCTATTCATGAAAAAAAAGTTTTGTAATTTTATATTCCTTTTACTTGGTTCTAAATATTAAAAGTATTTCTTTATTCTTCTACAAATATATACTACATAAAATATTATAATGTACCTATAACATAAACTGTTTCCTACAAAAGAACTAAATAAAATTAGATATAAAATCTGCATATTGTCCTGATGCTGATGAAATTGAGGGCTATATTTTGGCTTGTCAGTACCTCTCCAGGTGGCATGGCTAAGCTTCCATATGAGGTTGGCCCCAGGCATGCCAGCATTGTTACAAGCTGGTTTTCATTGCCCTTGATCGTCCTCTCTCAGATTGCTCTTCCTCCTCAGATCTCCTTTCCTTCTCCTCAGAAGTATCTTCTCTTTGTTTTCTTGGCAGAGGATGGATCCTTACCAAGGCATGACATAGAGAAAAAAACTGGTGGTGAAAGTCAGAAGATGTGGCACTAGCTTTGGGTTCTGTAACTTTCTGTGTAGCGCTTTGCCACTTGGGGTCTCAATTTCCCAATCTGTATATTGAAGGCAATGGGTTCAGTAATCCTTATAGCCCACTTAGAATCTGAAAAGCTATATATTTCTATGAGCTATGAAATACCCATCTGGGCTTACCTTTTGGGCTTATGGCCCTAAAGCAATAGCCAGAAATAAAGGCTTATGTCACTGCTATTTTAGACACATTTATATTTCATTTGATGCTTCCTGAGGAAGGAAATATCTTCAACACTTCAAAAGAATGATTGAATCTGTAATGCAAGAATTTCAGAAGAGCATATGAGATTTTGGATTTTTCTCTAAAGTCGTCATTTGAGAGAGAAGAATCCTCCTGCATATTGTCAATGGCCATGACTCAACTTGGAAAACAAGGCAATTTCACTATTGAACAATCTGAATTCTCATTCAAAGAATGAAGGTGGATAAGAATGGCTGAGTCTATATTTAAAAGCAATTTTACAGGCAGCTAAGATGTTATATACAGTTTCCAAACCACTAATGTACATCCCTACACAAATAAACCTAGTTCCCAAGTAATTCTTATTTTCCATTCTGCCCACTAGACAAAGGAGGAAAGTTTTCTATATATCTACTACCAAGTGTGATGGAAAATCCTACCCACCCATATAAAGGTGGTAGGAGTTTTAGTAGTCAAGCTAGGAAGTGCTGTGAATCAAAGGCCTTTGTTGATTCATCTGAGCCCTTTTATTTTCCACCAAAACCATCACAGTAAACAAAGAAATTACACTGAGCCAAGTTATGCCAGTGGCACAAACACCTCTTTCAACAACTGAACTGGCTGCTGGGGACCAACCACTCCTTTAATTACACCTCAAGTGCAAATAATGTGAAAAGAGCCAGCCACACTGCCTGAGCTCCTAATGTGATTGGCTCTGGACCAAGTCCTTTGCATCAGTTCTTTCTTCTTTCATCCTCCCTCAACGTGGTGCTGTATATGAGATTACCCTGTTTCTGCTTTCTTTCTTATCCCCTTCCATGTCCTCAGATAAATTTCTTATTCCAGCCCCCACTATTCTCAGCCAATAATATTTTTCAAGTTGAAATACTTTCCCCTTCAGTATACAGTCTGTTCAACAGTTGAAGCACTCAGGCTCCATGCCTGTGACATTCATTTATCCATTATTAATTTATTCATGCATTCAGTGTATTGATCTATAATGTTTTTGTTATTGGTGATACAAAGACTAAAATATATAGCCTATAATCCAGGGAACCTCACAGATCACTAGGGAGATAAATCCAATATGAGAATACATAATGATAGAATATGTAAAATTTCTAGGACATCAGAGGAGAGAATGGCTATCATTCTTCAAAGACTTGGCTAACACTTTGGTAACAGCCTACAGGATACACTTCCCTGAGTTACTTGATTTATGATACAAAGTTGGAGAAAACAATAACTTTATCCTAAAAGTCATTATATGTTCTCAGTAGTACCATGTAAATAATGGATCCATGCTCAATAAAGAAACACTTTTGGGTTTTGTTTGTTTGTTTGTTTTTAAGACACACATTTTAAATAAGCATCATGGCACCATGACAGAACACGGGCTGGTTTTTGTTGCCCTTAACCTTACTCTCAGGTTGTTCTTCTACCTCTTTTCTTTTTTTTTAATTTTTTAATGTTTATTTTATTTTTAAGAGAGACAGAGACAGATCACGAGTAGGGGGGAAGGGAGGCAGAGAGAGAGGGAGACACAGAATCTGAAGCAGGCTCCAGGCTCTGAGCAGTCAGCACAGAGCCTGACGTGGGGCTCAAACTCATGAACCGCAAGATCATGACCTGAGCTGAAGTCAGATGCTTAACCAACTGAGCTACCCAGGCACCTGCCTCTTTTCTTTTCAAACATACTTTTCTCTTGTTCCTTTGGCAGAGTCAACCCCTACCAACATGTGGCATAAAGGAAAGAACTGATGAGTTCCGATTACTTAGGTCAGATGAGTAAATGACTTAATCAAGGCTAGAGTTCCATTCATGTGATTCCTGTGTTGTCCTCTTATCTTTGACTCTCATACATGACCAGAGGTCATATTTCTGACACTGGCTGGTCATTTTGCAAATGGATCTACTTGTTTAAAAAGTGCTTGGGTGGTTCAGTTGGTTAAATATCCGACTCTTGATTTCAATTCAGGTCGTGATCTCATGTTTGTGAGTTCAAGCCCCATGTTGGGGCTGATGAAGTGGAGCCTGCTTGGGATTCTCTCTCTTCTCTCCCCCGCTAAAATATGTGTGTGTATATATATATATTCTAGAGGCTTCATCTTCAAGTATGAAGAAAAAATTTACCTCCTCGGTCCTATAAGTAAATGGTTCCCCAATCTTTAAATCTTTGAGCATTTGTTTATATATACATATAGTTATTGAACAGTTGCTACTTTGATAAGAGTTGTGGGGGATGTAGAGCTGAAAGGTGTACCCATATTGGTTGGAAACAACTCTTTCTTCTTTAATTTCCCTCCTTTCAAGGGCTAGCCTACCCTGCTTACTTCTGTAACAATGCCTATCCAATGTTAGTAGAGTATGTTTAGTTGTGTCTCCTTTATGACATACCATCCATTCACTGAATACAGGCCAAATACTGAGCTTCATTCACTCTGAATGGATTTTACATTTGAGAAAATAGATCCAATAAAGTTAAATGATATAGCTAAGATCCCAAGAATGTTAATTGTGAATTTTCCTTCTTATAGGAACCGGGGGCAGAGAACAATAGATAACAGACCTACTCAAGACAGTTTTAGAGAATGCAAATCCACTCTGGCTTATTACTCACCTGCGACTATATATTTTTTTTAAAGGCTACAAATTCCTGAGGAGTTGTGAAATATTGGTAGATAATATCAATTTACAGAAAGAGTTTCTGGAGTACTGGATCATCCTCTCCTTATCCTAAGTCAAGACTTTCTCAACTCAGTCCAAGTCTGCATTTCCTGGAGTCAACAGTGTCTGTACTTCTAAGAACTCTATATGAGGATGACATGGGGAAAGAGACTATAGGGACAAGACTTACTTAGAAAGACTTATCTATATATCCAGTGTTGGACCCAATAAGGATATATTCATTTTTCCCACTGACCTAGTATATTTATGAGAAGAGGTTGTCTTGAGAGTGGAAAGAGACAATTCCCAAGAAGACTCTATAAATTAACAGAGCACCAACAGAAAGAACTTCAGAGAAGACAGGGTCTGAAAAGAAGATGCAAACTGCCAGTTAGAGACCTATGTTGGAAGTCTCCAGTAGTGGAAAACATGAGAAAAATCCACAAAAGTGCTTCATAAGAAAAACAACAAACACTTAGGCATCTGAAGGCAGTTTGACATCAGATTAAACAGCACCAGATATGAAAAAGTGTGCTATTTTCTTATTTCATCCTTTACCATTTGGTCTGAACCTGGAAGATCCAGAAGAAGCAGTTAGTTTATAAGAAAGAAGGTAGAGCAAAAAAGAGAGAAGAAATCTACTGGTTCCTTGCTCAAACCTATAAGGCTAGAACTGGTGGAGGGATGTTACAGGGAGGGAGAAAACCTTAGTGAGTGAGAAAGTAAGATATTAGACTGCATTACACTGCTCAACAGCAAGGAGGAAAATGAGTCTATTTTTAATACCTAATAGTGGCTAGAAAACTAGGAAAAAAACTAAATCTGGGAAGAATCCACAGAGCTTGTTTCAAGGTATTACAGTGAGAAAGAATGTTACTATCTGCTTGTTTCCTACTGAATCTAACTTGTTCAATAACTGGTTACACCAGCCATTAGTAGAAGCCAAATTTCCTAACCCAAAGTCCACTGTCATTTTTATTTTCTTAAAAAAACAAAACAAAACACCAAGAATGCCAATTTGCTCTAAAAATGATGGAGAGTAAAATGATTTTAGAAACATAATATTCCAGTGCAATTTTCAACCCTGTTTTGGTTAATTCATGAGAAAGGAAGAAAGAATTGAAAGAGGGAGGGAGGGAGGGAGGGAAGAGAGAGGGGAGGGAAGAGAGAAGGAAGGAAGGCAGCAAGGGAGGAAGGAAGGAAGGAAGGAAGGAGGAAGGAAAGAGAAAGAAAGGGGAGGGAGGGATGAAAGGAAGAAACAAATCAATTTTCAAAAGACAACTTTGAGACAATCAGGGAGATTTGATATTTGGTAATTACTAATGTTTGTTAGCTGTGATAATGACAAGGTGGTTATGTCTAAAATGTCCTTCTATCTAAATTAAGCATACTGAAATATAAACGGTAAAAATATAAAATGCCTCGTCTGATATTGTTATATACAATGAGAGGGGTTTTTTTTTGTTTTTGTTTTTTTTTAGTGTTTATTTATTTTTGAGACATAGAGCATGAGAAGGGGAGAGGCAGAGAGAGAGGGAGACATAGGATCTAAGCAGGCTCCGCTGCTGACAGCAGAGATCCTGATGCGGGGCTCAAACTCACCAACCATGAGATCATGACCTAAGACAAACACGGATGCCTAACAGACTGAGCCACCCAGTAGCCCCTGTAATTGATTTTTATTTGTTCTTCCTCCTATTTCTGGCACAGAGCCCTAAAACCCTTGGAATTTCCTAAATGATGGAAGCTATAAAGGGATCTTTGTTATGTTAATTAAGTAGACTTTTGGAAAGCACCTGAGGATGGAGGCTGGTTGCAGAGGAGCCAACATTGTGATTAGAGGATTGCAACTTTCAGTTTCACCCACTAACTTCCAGGGAGGGGAAAGGAGCTGGAGGTTGGATCAAGTGACAACTGGCCCATGATTTAGTCTGTCGTGCCAAGGTAATGAAGCCTTCATGAAAACCCAAAATGACGGAGTTCAGAAAGCTTCCAGGTTGGTGATGTGTGGAGAGACAGGGACAGTGACACACCTGAAGAGGGCACGGAAGCTCTGTGTCCTTTTCTAATACCTTGCTTGTCCTATGCATCTTTCTCTTTGTTGTTTCTGAGTTATACCATTCTACAAGAAACTAGTGATCTAGTAAGTAAACAGTCTCCTGAGTTCTGTGAACTGCTCCAGTGAGACAGTGTCAGGGGTGAGCTGAATGTAGGACACAAGCTGGTGTCCAGAGAATTGCTTGGATGTGTGTCGAAATCCACTCCCCTCCCCCACCACATACTAGAATTAGGCCCAGAATCCTAACACCTGGTATTCGCTTTAAAATACTCCAGAGGCGGGAGAAAGCAATGAAAATAAATGAAACAAACTGAAAAATTACAGGTAACTGTTGAAGGTAGGTTATGGATACATAGGGGTATGTTGTTGTATTTTCTCTGCTTTTAAGTGGGATTAAATTTTCCATAATAAGAAGTTAAAAATGAATTAGAGAAATGTACAGGTCCTTATGTTTTGATTTGTAATAGCTATGTCTCCTCTATAACTTTTGACTTACATAGGTAAAGCAGCTTCACTCAAAGATCACTTCTGCATAAACACAATATACTGTATCTAATTCATTCTATTATATTTCCTTTATTTTCTAGAAAGTAGCTTGGAATCTAAAATTAATGACTTTATTCCAAAGCTGTTCTTCACATACATTGAGAAAACCAGAGTTCTCCATTGGAAATAATTGGGAGTTGAATATCCTAATTCTCTCTTGATGTAATGGGTAAGACTCAACGTATCAAGGTCCTGCGCACCACATCTTTGCATCCATATTTTAGATACCATATCTCTAATGAGGCCATCAGAATTTTGTGACAGAGGAGGCTGTGAAGAGCAAGGGCTCTTGGGAAGCTGCCTTTACAGGCCATTGAATAACGGAAACTAATCATTTTTCAGACACATTTATATAGGAGATAACCTTATCCTGTCTGGCTGGATTAATTCAAACTATTCATTAAAAATATACTACCATATTTGCTATCAATTTTAACATACAGAGATTTCACAATTTAATGCCTTTGATCCTGAATAGGTCCTGCTTAAATTAATATCATCCATGCTGCATTTGTGACATAGTTGAATGTGCTCATACATGAACAAAACAAAATAAAACAAAACACCTTTGCAGAATGGAATCCAGTTGCTTGCAAGAAAGTTATGAAAACAATGGAGCTCTCTTTCTTTTTCTCTCTTGTTTTCTCTCTCTCTCTCTTTTAATAAGAGCTGCTACAATTCCTGATGTAAAAACTACAAGAAAAGAAAAGAAAAGAAAAGAAGAGAAAAGAAGAGAAAAGAAAATAAAAGAGAAAAACAGACATCAATGATTCTAAATAGAAAAGGAACTAGAAGAGTTAGAATCTTGGAGCTCCTAAGTGGCTCAGTTGGTCCAGCCTCTGACTCTCGATTTCAGTGTAGGCCATTATCTCACAGTTAATGAGTTTGAGCCCTGCGTCAGACTCTGCACTGACAGCGTGGAGTCTGCTTGGGATTCTCTCTCTTGCTTTTTCTCTCTCTGCCTCTCTCCCACTCATGCTCTCCCTCTGTCAAAAATAAACCTGAAAAAAATTTTCAAATTAAAAAATATATACATATATATTAAAAATTAGAATCTCAATTAAAGATATAGATATCTGGGGATACCTCAACTAATGTTCTCATGTACATTTTACTGTTTTTCATATGTATATGTGTTATGTATCATAAAAAATGCCTAAATAGATCCAAAAAACTTTCTTCTAATAATTACAAAATTAAAATTCTAAATGATAATAAAGAACTTATCATAAATTAATTAGCAGCACAGTGTTTTCATTTTTAGTAATAGATAACATATGTCACATCTTTTTTTAAAAATTTTTTTAAGAGAGAGAGAGAGACAGAGAGAGAGAGAGACAGCACATGTACACACAGCAGAGAGAGAGAGGGAGGGACAGAATCTGAAGCAGGCTCCAGGCCCCGAGCTATCAGTATAGAGCCAGATGCAGGGCTCAAACTCACGAACCATGAAATCATGACCTGAGCCGAAGTCAGACACTTAACCAACTGAGCCACCCAGGCACCACATATCTTAACATCAATGAAATGTAATATCTGAAATGGAATAAAGTTTATGAAGGTCTGACACATTTATGTTAAGTTACATAATACATAAATTATTAAGGAGCATTACAAACGATCAAAACATGGCCTTAATGCTAAGATCATTCTTTAGAAAAATAGTCATGATTTTATATCATCATTCCCTAAAACTAGAGACAAAATAACGCTTGTAGACCATGGGGATGGCCAATGAGGATACCTCTGGATGTTCTTGTGTACTTGTAAATATCCTCCTTCCTACTCCCAAAATTGGGAGACTGGATAAATCTCTGGTCCCCAGAATCACAATCAATTTAGACAGGGAGATAAATTTCAGACCATTATGATGAAAAGACTAACAAATGGAATGGTCCAACATGAAAGCTGTGGTTGATACCATCTTGAAATGAAGGACTTCAGTCACCACTTTCAATGTTTTGGGAGTGTTCACTCTATAGGAGGATGGACTAGAATGAAAACTTACTGTGCCTCTTTCAGTTTTATGATTATATGTTTCTGAATAAAATCCTGTGAACCTGCAGGTCATACATATTAGCAGGTACATTCCTTTTTTTAAATTTTTGTAATGTTTATGTATTTTTGAAAGAGAGACCGAGTGTGAGCAGGGAAAGGGCAGAGAGAGAAGGAGACACAGAATCTGAAACATGTTCCAGGTTCTGAGCTGTCAGTACAGAGCCCAATGCAGGGCTTGAAATGACAAACTGCCACTAGATCATGACCTGAGCGGAAGTTGAACACTGAACTGACTGAGCAACCCAGCCTCCCTGATATATTCTTTAATTAGGCACTCACCCTTAGGTTCATTAGCCCCATCAATGGAAAAGTACAAAGTCATAATACCCAGGAAATAATATTTTATCAAATAGCCATAAGCTATGCAAAAATTATGCATAAGCTGAGTTCATACATTTTATTTTGTGTTAGCTTTGACATGAAATTAAGGAAAAATTAATTAATAATGACATCCAAACACCATTCCTAGAAAAATAAATCCAGCTTCCCTCAGAGACTCACCATTGGTTAAATGCACTACTGTATTTCTAATTCACTTTATTTAGTACTGATTTTTCATTTTCCTAAATGTCAATGGCTCTTATGATAACTTTTTAAAAACTTTTTCTTAATATAATTCTTAAAATAGTAAAATGAATGAAAATCTTGATATTCTCTTTACTAAAAAATTCCTGTTCTTATTCTTTCATTTGTATTTTTGATAGGTTATCATTCATACAAAGGAAAATGGATGCTGATCTTCCTTGAATATTCAGTTGTTTGACGTGATGACTATTGCAACAAGTTTGTTTATCCAATACTATTGTAAGAACAAAATTAAAAGGTATGTTACAAAATAAAAGACTATTATAAAAATGTAAGAGGAAGAGGGGAGAGGAAAGAGAATGTGTGCTTTTCCTTTATTTCCCCAGCATTGCCTGGGTAGGAACAAAATGTTAGGATGCTATAGCTTTAGCTAAGAACCCCCCAAATTATCACATGGCTTTATTTACTCAAGAAACAATAGACACATTTCTGTCATGTCCAAAAATTAGCTTTGTTTTTGCATCTGAAGCTCTTTGAAGATTCATATATCAAAAGTTAACCATTAACAAAACAATCATACAAGTATGTGAACTATATATTAAATACCAACATATCTCCCTATTCATGCTAAACATATTTCTTGTGAAATAAATTTTTTCCAATTTTATAAACATTGATGTTATTATTATTGAAGGAGTAAATACAAAACTTTTTAAAGACTATTTTTTTTAATGTTTATTTATTTGCAGAGAGAAAGTACATGTACATGAGCATGGGAGGGGCAGAGAGACAGAGGGAGAGATTCCTAAGCAGGCTCTGCACAATCAGCACAGAGGCCACACGGGGTTCAGTCTCATGAACCATAAGATCATGACTTGAGCTGAAATCAGGAGTCAGAAGCTTAACCGATAGAGCTACCTGGGCACCCCAAAAAGCTATTTAATTATTATGCTGAAAAACAGGTGACATGACAAGTAAATTTGAATGTAAGATTCAAAATAATCCTAGTACTCTCTGGTAGCATAGCAAATATTCTCCCCTTGAATAAAATGTCCACCTACATGTACCTAAAGATCTACTGCAGGGAGCTAATTGGTGGCCCATATTGGCCCAGGAGGACATATTATGGTTACATCAATGCACAGTGGGATATCCCAGTAGAACTAAATATAAGGCAGCTTTGATTTCTTTGCTCAGGACCATCTAACCTAATTTTAGATAGCCTGGATCTTTCTCTGAGCAACTTTGTGGAAAGCATGCTCTGATTCTATTGTCCCGGGAAGCAGATCAAAATATGCATCAATTGACCTTCAAATAACTGTATTTTGAAATAATGTAATGGAGGAAAGGATTGTGCACACTCACACACAAATACGCACCTCTGTCTCTACCCTTTCTCAGAGAATTAAATGTAAAACGTTACAATACTGGAAAGATATTGCTTTAAAAATAAAACAATGCCATTTAAGTCAGCCGATTATGAAAACAAGCAACTACTTAAAACTGTGAAGTATTCTCAGCAATGCCCTACTCACCACATATACTCAGCCATTGTAAAATCCTATAGGATTTCTACCTGCTTTTCTAATGATACCAATTCTTAAATGTATTTTGTTTCAAATTCACTTTTCTCAAATTCAACATTATTCATCTTTTCTGTGATCATTGTGGAAGTGAAGAAAACAAACCCAGCACTGAACATTTCAGACAGGGCAATTAAACATGTGGTTTCTCCAGGCACACATTACAGCATCAGCATTTACAGCTCAAGAAGCCATGGATGAATCAGGCTAAAAGAAAGCCTTCAATGGAGCTGATACTGTATTTTGCACATATGCTACCAAGATTACATCATCATGGCTAAATTCATAATCTACTAACATTTTGTTAAGAACTCCAAAGTTCAAGCATTTTTACTCAAACCATAAAAATCCAGGGAATGCCAGAGTCTACCCTGACATCATATGCACTTAGAAGTTTCTGTTGCATTTTTCTTTTTACTGCATTAAAATAATAATAACATCAAATGTAGATCTGTAAGAACTCAATGTCATGGCTTCAAGTTATGAGAAAGCTTCTATACAGATGAAGAGATGTTTTGTTTACTATTCATGATCTCAAGAGTGGCTGTATGAATATGTTATGAAATCAAACATGTTATCTATAAAAATCAATAAAATTAAAACAGAGAACAAAATGTAACAATATAAGATAGAAAAATAAAAATATTCCTTTGGGTAGCATGTAATGCATTAACGGTTTGAAAGATACAAAGAAAGTAAATGTCACAGTCTTATCACAATAAATCTGTTGACATTATTACTGTAATAACAACTGACATACAGGCAGATAATTTTATCTGTTTTTTTCACCTAAAATCCCCACTATGGTGCTTGGCAGATAGTAAGCATTCAATAAATATTTACTGAATAAATTCAGCATGTTATTTGGTCTTTACAAGAAGGCTTTAGTATTATTGTTAGCATCTTTCTTTTTATTTTTCTTATTTTACCATTTACTGCTATTATTAGTATTCAACAAATAAGAAATCAGAGTGTGAGAGAATAGCATAAAGTGCCCAACTTGTAGTCCATTTTGTCTGACTCCAAACCACCAGTGGTCTTGTTGATAAAAACCAGATCTCCTATGAAACACTATGTGAAAAGGGTCAATAAATATCAGAGGAGATCTCTATAAGCTGGGCTAGTAATCAAAATTTCATGAAGGAAACGGATAGGAGTGAAAAATCAAAGTACCATCAGTATTAAAACAAGCAGAGTGAGATGATATTTAAAGCAAAAAGAGGAGGCATAACCAAAGGGGGCAATAAGACATAATTAACATTCAGGGGCAATGAACGGGCAGTTGTGACTCTAGTGCAGAGTGGGTTGCATGGATAGGCTTCCCAGGGGTTGGCATGTTCAGTACTCAAAGAAGTATAGGGAAATGCAGCTGTGAAAGGTCAGTAATAAGTTAGAGTGCCAGAAATACTAGAAGTCTGGAAGCTTTTGGAACCACAAATTAGAAATAAACCAGAAGTACAGGGTGCCAGACAAATCATAATTTAAGGGAAATTGCAATGTTGGATGGCTCAGTAGGGGTTCTATTATCTCATAAGTACCAATTGTCCAAGAGATATGTGAGGCTCCAAAAATCTTGGGGCAAATTACCCAAGGGACAGATGAATTGAGCCCAACGATTTAGAAGGAATACTTGTTTGGGGCGCCTGGGTGGCGCAGTCGGTTAAGCGTCCGACTTCAGCCAGGTCACGATCTCGCGGTCCGTGAGTTCGAGCCCCGCGTCAGGCTCTGGGCTGATGGCTCGGAGCCTGGAGCCTGTTTCCGATTCTGTGTCTCCCTCTCTCTCTGCCCCTCCCCCGTTCATGCTCTGTCTCTCTCTGTCCCAAAAATAAATTAAAAAACGTTGAAAAAAAAATTAGAAGGAATACTTGTTCAAAAGAGAGATACCAAAAAAGGTAGCCTAGTGGGGAGGGTGTAATTACAAGAGTATATTCAAGTTGTGTGGAAAACAAGTTAGAAGCTATGCATGAATTGGAGCCAACAACTCTGAATGTCATTGAGAGCTGAGGAGTCTAATACAGAGTCTTGGAGCTACCTTGTCTGAGTCACATATGCTTAACCTGTTTTGTGGCATTATGCGTGTTTCAAATGGCAGCATTTGCTGTTGTTTGCCTCATGACAACAGGTGGTAGCACAGCAATGAACCTGATACTGCAAAACCATTTTCTGATCTGGGTGTACTTTGACCAGTATATATGCACAGGTGAAAAGTGTTGCAAGACTCTAGTAACAAATATGTTCTGATAGGTTCACGAAGACAGGTACTGAGAGATATAATTAGAAAAGTAGGTTTAAGACAGACTGTAAATGCCTTGAATGAGTTTGGATATTTTGTTCTAGGAAATAGAAGGCAAAGGAGATTTTGAGTTGGGAAGTACTCTGATAAATATTTTACTTTTAGGAAGATGAATATGGGAGCAGTGTGATTTATGAATTGAAGATAAAAAAAACAAAGGATACCAATTAGGAAACTATTGTAATAATCTAGAAGTGAGGTAAGTAAGATTTGAATGATATCCTTCACAATAAGAATGCCAAGAGTTTTGGAATATTGTACTATGTGGAACAATGGTAGATTGAAGAGACAATAAGAAATTTCCTTATAATTAAAATGATGAGCCCTTATCCAGAGAGAGGTTGAAAAATAGACACAAATGGACACGTGTACATGCATGCATACACACATATGATAATACTATATGTACACTGGAATGGGCATTGCTTTAAATCATAGTAAGTATATCAATGTGTCACTCACGGTAGATGTAAAGTTTCAAATCTGTGATACTGGGTGATAGGTATAAAACTCCATCACTCATACCATATGCATTTTTATATATGTAGCAGATGTTTCTCTTTATTAAGTAAAAGTACAGCTTTTGACAAACCAAAGTCTTACACAATAATGCTGTATGTGCAAAATGATATACTATTTCAGAGAACACATCAAAATAAATTTAGACTTTAAACATTCTTTTGAAAATTTGTACTTCAGCTAACACAACAAATATTTAAGTAACCCAGTAACCAATCTGTGATGCTGACAACCCTGAGCCATCACCTAGTGGACTGTTTTTCTCTTATCTACCCATTCTGCTCATCAGCACATATATGCCCAGAAAAATGTCCCAGAAAGAGAGCAGTCTAACTGGCCCACATGGGACTCAAACCCTTCTTTCTAGTCTCATTAAAGCAATCTCTGCTCAACTGGACCCTAAATAAACCAGATTGTTTTCATAAATTGAGGTTAAGATGTTCCTTTTTTTTCCATTTTGGCACAGTAAGAAGTACTAATTTATTAAAGTTTAGTAAAGTTTTTAGTTTAGAAAATATAATCACCACAGTTGATACACTACTAATACCAAAATACTAATTAATTGATTAGTAACAATTAATTAAACACTAATTAAATAATCAGTATAGGTGAAAATTAACTCTAAAAGAGTCAGATAATTTATATTGCTGGAATTGTGGGATATAGCCCATCCAGATTAAAAAAAATAACTTGTAGCTTTATTACTGATATCTAGATAGTTGGACAGATAAATGCATTTAGGGTGTTTTTCAAAATATGCAGGAGATAATACAATACCTCAGCATAAGATTTTGAGCCCGGAACTTACAAGGCATTTTTTAATTTTTTCCATCCCATCACTGCTATTTCATCAGGTATTTACAACATGATTAATTAAAAAATGAATGCATTCAATCTGGTCCCTGACATGATATATAGTTATTTTGGAGATCTGAGGTCTAATAATATCAGTCATTTTTTGCTTTTTGTTATTTTTTGCTATTGTTTTTATTCTAATGGATCAAAAGTAACACCTATTTTTGAACGGTCAGACTTGTTTTTCATTTATGTAAAGCTGGGGACCAGAGAGAATTAATTTTTGATAGATAAAATTAATTATTTGATTAAATATCAAATTTGAGACTTCAAAAAACTTCAATCAGAGCAGTACCACCATGATAGTTCTATCTGGTGTTTAAAATACTTCCATTAACAACAATGAAAGAAATCATGGGAGGTATCAGCTAACATATCTGACATATCTAACATATCAGCTTACATATCTGTAAGACTGACAGGAAGTTTTCATTATTATTAGCGATTGTCAGGATCCGGTGTAATCTGAAAAACCAGATGAACATTTGTGGCATTTTGCTTATCTTCTGCCTATCACATTATCTACTTATATAAGTGGTTCTATTTCATGGCAATACAGTTGTCCCCATACACAAAGTGGGCTCCAGTCTGAAGAATATGTTATAAAAGAAAGTTATACCATATACTATGAAAGACGTGTACTTGAAAACATTCACAACACAGACTAAAACATTTAGATAGTTTGAATGGCTATGTGCTTGAGTGCCAAAAGATAAAAGACACATGTTTTCACAACTAATAAGTAGGTGTGTCATTTATACATTTTCAATATGATGATTTCTATAATTTATGGCTTCTATACTAGTGTCCTCTTATTCTTATATTTCTATTTGAATTCACACAGCCTTTACTGAGATTCAAACTGATGGGAGTGTTTCATTGTTCCAAGCCTGGCCTATTTGTTTCCACTGCAGTACACAAGCCAGCTGTGCTCAAATGCAGTATCTGAAGAATGATGCTGAAGTACAAAGCAGCCTCACAGGACTAGTCATGCTAAAGGAAATAACTTCGGGCAATTCTGAAATAGTAACATAACTGCAATATTAGTCGGCGATGATATGCTAATAAATACTACATGACCCTGTAGGGAATAAAGTGGAATTATTTAAACCCATGTTCCACACTTCCAGCTCAATTCTATCACCCAAATTAGCTCCCTTTGTCCTTCCCTAAATAATTTCCTCTGTGCTTATCAGAGCAGAATATTTTGTTTTGTTTGGGTGTCCTAATCCAAAACCAAATCATGAGGTATGCTTTGAGGTGATCATATATATCAGATATATATTTAGCTACAAAATATTTTATATGCTATTTCCCCAAAAAACAATTTGGATAATTTATGTGGTTTAATTATAACACACAATAAAAAAAAGCACAATAAAAAATGTAAACTATATGAGCAACAAACATGCAAAATGACAGAAATACACATTTGTTTCTATGATAGTAAAAAAGTAATAGTGATAAACTGAAGCCATCTTAAGCCTTTCACACTGACATAACACAATAAAACGAAGTACAGCTGGATTCATGGCTTTGTACAATTTCAAACAGTAAGACGTAAATCGATAAACTTTGTTTTTTCTCTTTTTTTTTTTGTTTTGTTTTTTTTAGGGGTTTTGTTCTGGCTTGCTTGATCTTATTTAGGAAGGTTTTTCTACTACAGATTTTGTTCAAGGGTAATAAGGCCAGATTCCCAGGATGTAAAAATGCAGCCTGACTCTGTGAAGGCTCAATCAGAAATTAAACTTGGAACTGCCCAATGGCAATAAATACAGAATGCCAAGGTAGATAGAGAAACCTGTATAATGCTAAAACAAAAGGTAGGGTATTCTTGGCACACAGAATTATTTTCTTCCATATCAGAGCCAACCTCTTATATATCAGGGAAGCTTTTAAAGTTTGACCTACTGTGATAAGTTTTTAAAAATATTGGAAAGATATAAATAGAAAAGAAAAAAAAGGCAGGTAAATAAATTAATAATGATGTGTTATACTGATATCAAATAAATTTTTTGGTTATAACTATAATCTCTCCCAACATTATAGTACTTCCTAGGCACCAAATATAAAGACATACATAAATATACATGTATTTCCACATTTTAGTAAGTATCTTCAGAAGTGTTTTGCTTCATGATTGTACATGACCAACAAGAAACTATATTATTGTAAAACAGATTATCACCTTCAATTTTTAATACTACTAGGAACTAGGCACTAAGATTTCTGTTTTGGGGATGAGGACACAGCCACTTAGAACCAGTAAGTTATCCAACATCCAAACTCAGATCTGTCTGATTTCAAAATTTTCTTTTAGTTTCACAATATTAACTAATGGAATATACTTTATAAATTTTACCTGATCAGAAATAATTCCAAGATGTAATACTAAATCTCTGTTATGTGTACTGAGTGGAGGGTATAAATTAGTTATGGACATCATCTAAGAACAGCTTTTGTGGGGAGAAGAGCCTTTTAAGAAATAATTAGAAACATATTTAGATACATATGATTATACTATATACTTGATATTATTTCTTTCAATATCTATTTTGGATAATGCCATCATTGAAGATGACATCGCAGAGAAATGGAAAGAAGTTTTATTTTTAGTCACTCAATCAACCAATTCTGGTGCCTACCCTATCTTTAGACTTCCTGTTGGATAAATCACAGATATCCTTATAGTTTATGACTGCTTGATTTGGATTTCACTTGATCTTGAAAATATCATAAGTAATGCACATTATTATACACAGGTACAAAGAAAGTAACAGTGTAGAATTAGGAGTTAGGAGAGGTGTCTATTTGGTTCAGATAATTATCTTCACCATGCATATTCATTTAACTATAATTTTTCAATCCCAACAAGCCATGTTCAAGGCATTGGGAATATCAACATAAAATACTGTTTTTCTTCAAGAAGTTACTCAGTTTGCACATTAGAGATATTCAATAAATCACAAAATATTAGAAATCACGTAATCCAGTGACCTATTTCCCATACAAAAAAATCTGAGGTCACATAATTAGTGGCAATATGCAGTAGAAATATAGAGTCTCCTTTCCCAGAACGGAAATAATGGCACAATCACATAGCCTAGAATTATCAGGGAAGGAATTTTTAAATAATATTTTAAAATCTGGCTGGATCATGCAAATCATTTCATTCCTCATGCCACAGTCTTATATGATATAAAGTAAATATAATAACATTATATTTACATATTTATTTCTATTCATGCCTTCTGGAATTCTTGACTTTTTAAAATCCAGAATAAAGCAATATTTGCAACTAGGTGCAGACTAAGTTCTGGCTACTAGGATATAAACAGTAGGAGTCTTGTCCTCCCTTTCAGAAACTTTCACTAAAATATGGCCAAATGTGCCCCTTCTTTCTCTCATTTCTCCTACTACTTCAAATGTGCACGTGGTGGCTGGGTCACTAGGATTAGAACTACTCATGGGGATAGAAGAACCAAGAATTGGAACATTCTGGGTTCTAGATAAATATTAAGCTTCTACACCAGCCCCGAATAGCTGTGTGCAAGAGAAATCAACCTTAGTCAAAATTAACAGGTGTCTCTGGTACTTTCAAGCAAATAGAACCCTAATGTCGTAAAGTCAAATATATATATTAGATTAGTCAAAATAGTATTGTAGAAAATGAGGTATATAAATATTTTTTGATTACATAACTGTAACTGCCTGAGACTAATCTTGTTTGAGTTATATGACTGGAAATTAACCTGATAACATTTGTTATAATCCTGTGTCCTGTGATGTCTGCTTGGGAACATGTTGACAAATCACACACAGACATGAGAGAGAGAGAGAGAGAGAGAGAGAGAGAGAGAGAGAGAGAGAGAAAGAGAGGGAGAGAGAGAGAGAGAGAGAGGGAGAGAGAGAGAGAGAGGGAGAGAGAGGGAGAGAGAGAGAGAGAACACTACAGCCCTTGGATAAAGGCTCCAATGACTATTTGCCTCTCTGCACTATAAAAGCATTGTGCAGATTATTTAACAACAGCAACAAAAAGCTGCACCAGGAACTCAGTGTTTGGACTTGAATGAAGGATACTGTATTGTTTTAAAGAAAGAATCTTTTCAAACAAACATACAAATGATTGTTTAATCTATTGTGTTTAACAGAATCTAACTGAATCTTTCTCAAAAACATTAAGCACTTTGTCTTGACCTAAAACTGAGAGTGGTTGTAGTTTTTGTTATGGAGCTGCCTGCTCAACTCCTGGTAACTATACTCTAAACTTCCACAATCATAGAACTCCAGTACGGGAAATATTGGGAATAAAATATGGGAATAAAATTATTATTCTCACAATTTGGTTGACTGAACACTTTCCAAAGATGAATGCACAGATCATTAGATCAAAAACTCATGTTCTGGACTAAATCAAAATCTCCTTCCCATTTTCTTCCACCTCTCTCTCCTCCCATGTTTCTCCTCATTCTCCTTGGCATCTTCATGGAAGAAATTCTCAGACCTGCCTAAAGGATTGTCACTGTAATCTATAACTATGACCTAAAGCAAAGATAAAAAATGATTTTCTTTCAGACAGAAATTATTAAACTAGGAAGGTTTTCATTTTCCCACAGCTTCCAACTATCTTCCCTCTTGAATTCAATAGAAGACTTCAGTTATTTATCTGTTAAACTGTACTTTTTTGAAAAATTACTGCATATGTAACTAGAATTGTCCAAGAAAATTGGGCATTTATATTCTATTTCCAGAAGTTTGTCAAACTAACCAGGGATGCACAATGTCAGAGCTGAACTCTTCACACTTTAGGTTTGAAATGAGTTCCCCTTAGAATTTACTCTTTGAAAAGAAATTATTATTGAACTACATACCTAGACATTAAGGGAAATCCCAGTGCCCAGTGTATGTTAATTATATATAGTTTGGGTGGTGGGTTTTTTTTTTTTTTTTTTTTTTTTTACTTCTGGTGATTTTTATTTAACTCAGGAACTAGAAGGCAGAGCATGAAGTATAGCAAATGCATACACAAAATGCATCATCTTCTTTTAATGGGAGCCAAAAGGAGTCCCCATTGACATTTTATTCAGTGCCCCTTCATGGGCTTTATACGCAAAATGTTCTTCAATTTGCCCTGAAGTGGGGGAAAATGCAACAGTTAGGGTTCTGTCTCACACGTGCAGAGATTAGAGACAGCGTTTTAACATTTGATATTTATCTTGGGACCGACCTAACCAGATATTGTGCACTCTTGTTAACTAAATCTATGAACACCTGCTGGCAACTACATGCTTCATTTTCTTACCTAATTCTTCACAGAACTGCAAGGCGGTTCTTTCCCTTCCTTTGTAGCTAGTCTTCTTTGTTTATTGCTACTAACCAAGATTTAAAAGCTTTAAAGTTTATGTTATCATATTTCTGAATTTCCTTAAGCCTTTAGCAATCTATGTGACCCTCTGTTACCGGAAACAAAGGGAACTAATCTTTTGAGAATGACTTGAAAACTACTGAGGACAGTAACTTCAGCTCATACCTACATTTCTCAAGACTATGCATTATGGTTACTATTTATTATTCACCTTTTCTAAACAACACATTACAGCAGTCTTTTCTAAAAGGATGCCCACAGTGGTAGCTCAGGTTCTGATTATATATTATATTAAATATAATATATACTATATTTTGAGAGAGAGAGAGAGAGACAGAGAGAGAGAATGAGTGAGCAGGGAAGGGGCAGAGAGAGGGAGGGAGACAGAGAATCCCAAGCAGGTTCCGCACTGTCAGCATGCAGCCTGGCACAGGGCTCAAACCCATGAACCGCGAGATCATGAACTGAAATCAAGAGTCGAACACTTAGCCAACTGAGCCACCCAGGTGCCCTGTTAATGATATCTTAAGTTGCAAATGCAATAAATCTACTCTCCTCTACCTTGATTAGAACTGTCTTCCCATTTTCTCTGCTACTCAGATTACACAATTGTGTTAAGTATTTTTGAAAATTAGGTAACTTTAGTTTAAATACCTCAATAGTTCTGGAGTTAGTTTTAATACCACAAAAAAAGAAAGATTTTACTTCCACCAAATTCCACTATCTTCTCATTTTAAGTCTTTATTATGGAAACATTAACAAATAAATATTGATATACTTTGTCATCTGACAGAAATGCATTCCACACAATATGGAATCTAAATTAGCAATCTGAGAACACAAAAAATCATTCCTGTCTTGAAACAGATAACTTCTTTATTCAATAAATATTTATTGAGTACCTACTCTGTGAGGGCAATAATGAACAGGGTCATAAAGATATTTAAACTTAAATCCCACACCTAATCACTCTATGGAGCAGTAGGTAGATGGTATACATATAAATAATGATTTTGCAAGGTGGTTCGCTATAAGTACCCTAAGACAGAAGCAAGTAAGAATAGAGGTTACGGGAGCCTGGGTGGCTCAGTTGGTTAAGCGTCTGACTTTGGCTCAGGTCATGATCTCACAGTTTGTGAGTTTGAGCCCCACATGAGCTCTGTGCTGACAGCTCAGAGCCTGGAGCTTGCTTTTGATTCTGTGTCTCCCCTTCTCTCTGCCCCTCCCATGCTCATGCTCTGTCTCTCTCTGTCAATAATAAAATAAACATTAAAAAAAAAGAATAAAGGTAACCCTGCTTCTAATTAGAGCAATCAAATCATACAAGAAGGAGGTGACATTAGAGCCAGGCAGAATTTCAGGAGGCAAAACTGACAGGACAATATTCTTGGCTGAGGAATGAACAAAAGGATGGAGACAAAGTTGAACTAGTTCAGCATGCCTGAGATGCAGTGTATACATAGGATGATGGTATCAAATACATGTAGAAAGTTGTTAGTGGGGAGTTTGGAATGTCAGGTGAAGCATTTAGAGTTTTTTCAATGGAAAAAAAAAAGAGTAGAAGGAAGAATACAATGTTGAGTGCTGTTTTAGGCTGATTAACTTGGTAGTCATTTACTGCATGGGTTAGGCGGGGAAAGACTGTCAGCAGGAAACCAGATTAGAAGCTATGGCATTAGTACAGACATTAGAAATAAAGGGACACCTATAGAGTGTTAAGAAAAAGCAGAGAACAAGGACAAGAAATACTACCAAGACTTACCTGACAGAATTAAACAAATTAAAGAGTCTGATGAAAGAAAAGGGAGGGCATGGATTTCCAGCTTTCCATTTCAAGTGAACTAGGGGTCAATGGTATCATTAGAAGAAACTGGAAAATCAGGCATAGCTTACAAACATGGAAATTAAGTTGACTCTTAGATTTTTAAAGAAAGAAGCATAGCATACATGTGGAAATATACAGAGAGCAATTGGAAAACATGGACCTGGATCCAGTCAGAGAGGACTAGATAAAAACTTGGCAGTTGTCAAATTGAAAATTTGGCAGGTCCGAGCATATGTCTGTATAAATTCACTAAGCTCAAATAGGCAAAGAAATCTGCCTTTATCATTCATAAAGAAGCCTTTTCTTCAGGGGAAAATACAAATAATTTGAATATCTGTAGAAATAGACAGCTCAGATTAAAATGAAATCATACTTGTATAAACCATTCCATCTTGAAGCCATTCCACCTTAAATACATTACATAAATGCAGTGGCTTGTACTCTCTGTGACCACTGCCAAGAATTACCATCTTGTCATAGTGGTGTTTATTTGATAGTATCAAATGATTTATAATATTGTTTACTAACAGGCTGGCCTATCCTTATTCTTGGCAGGCTATAAATATACAAGGAGGGTAAAGAATGCCTAGATTTATCACTGAATGTCAAATTTTAAAATTTGAAATTAGTATAATCATCACCATCTTCACATTTCCTGTTGATCGAGGAATAGTCAGTAAAATCCTCCAAAACTGAGTGCTAAGCAAAATGAACATGGAAGTGAAAATACATCTGTATTTTCTACACATTTTTGCTAAATTATATTCAATGACAAATCAGCTAATATCCTACTGAAAATGCATAATTGCCATTGCTTCCATTTGCCCAAGTCATGTCCTTTGAAAAGCTTACTTTTAAGAACACATAAACATCCAGTTTTCTGTATTTTCCAATAGTTAATATTTAGATAACATTTGGGGTATGTTTTATATAAAGCCCTTATAAACATGCCTCACTTATCAGTTATGAAAATAATGTAAAAGTAGACTATGTGTAGCTATATAAGAGAAGTGACCTGTTATAAGTTCTTCATATACCATACAAGTCTATGTAAATATCCCTTATACCAAATCCACTTCTGCAATGCTTCATAAATTAAGTATATATTTTTCCATCCACAAAAGTCATTCCTTACTTTTTTTATATAAAGATTTTATTTTTAAGTAATCTCTACAACCAATATGGGGCTCGAACTCACGACCCCAAGATCAAGAGTCACACACTCCTCCAACTGAGCCAGCCAGGCACCCCGCTTTCCACTTTTTATTAAAAAAAGGTTATTCAGCAGAACAGCTTTCAATCTATTTTACTGTGTTTGAATTAAATCAAATTGTTTCAATATATAATAAATCTTGAACATAAACATTGTACTATAAGCCTCATTGACAAGTCAATAAATGAAAAAGCAACGGTTTGATTACTCTGTATTTCTTAGCAAAATTTACAATGTTGTCGAAAGAGATTTTCAGCTCCCTAACTTCTACAGAGTTGTGTGTTGTTTTTTTGAAGTTAGCAACAAAGGCAAAATATAAATTGGAGAAAATGGTTGTGTAAGTTTATCAGAGAATCTTATATTTTTCATATACATTAGAATTCTATATATTAGAATTGACTTTTCTCTAATAATAGCAAGAATAATCTTATTGAATAAGATTGGTAGTCACAAAGTCTACCAAATGAAGAAGTTTTAGGAGTTAGCCTTAATGGTTATTTTCACATTTAATGACATTTTTGTTTTGCTATTTTGTTTTGTTGTTTCAAGTTTAATGCTTTTTTAAAAATAAGGGTTATAAATCAGTTTTCCGCCTTTAGTCATTTCTCTACTTCATAGTGGTAAAATAAGGCTTTGTAGAATTTTGTGTTAGCATTGGCAATTAGTACTATATGGAAACAAATGACAAAGAAGCAAGTGCACAAAGTCAGCACCCAATATGATGCCTTTGTCTCCCCCCGTGCTAAATTCTCAAATTTATATAAAAGCTTCACAGCAAATTTATTAGGATGAGTCAATTTTTTAGACGTTCTTATCAAATGCTTTGTGTCCTTGAGAATAGAGGAAGAACTGGGTTCTGGAGTGTGTGTGTGTGTGTGTGTGTGTGTGTGTGTGTGTGTGTGTGTGTGTGTGTTTTACCATAAAGTTACTGAAGAAACATGGAGGAAAAAAAGCAGCCTATGTGAACTAGTTTCTTGACTCCTACTAGGTTGTCATCCCACAATCCCAACATACAACTGTCTGGGGCCTCAGGCATGAATGACAAGAAAAGTACCTAACAGTTTCCAAAATCACCCAAGTATGTAATGGGGATCTAACTATAAATACTGTTCATACTGTAGGCAGTAACCCATATGTGCTTATAACCTCTACTTCTCTATATATCACGTGTGCAAGGAATATCACAGGAACTCAACAAATACAAGTCCATCTTCACTTTAGCTTCGGTAATAGAAAAGGACAATGGCTCAATCTATCAGGGGTAAGGAAATGGCATCTTTCATACTATGTCATAGTGTTAAACTGTGCCCTGAACAGACTTGGGTTTATGTCTGCAACACCGAGGAAGACCAAAATCAATATTAAATTGCTAACTCCAAATATTTAATAAATAGTTTCTGAGGTTAAATAAAGACTGATAAGCTTGAATGTTAGCTAGAGGGAATAGCCTATTCTTTTCTTTCCCTTTCTATATTTGCTTTTGCCAAACTTCACTCAGGCTGGAAATAATCATAATAATTGGAACCAGCAGAAGGAAATAGCTGATGCTGCTAGGCAAGATGAAATAAATCTGCAACTCAAGTAATACTAAATATAAGCTCCACATGAGCATAATAGAACAAAACACCTGAGATAAGACTGTACTTTGGAGCCAAATTCTCAAGTTTACATTTTACAAGTAGATACATTTTAGAAATGCACTATTTATAATGTATCAGGATGGTACTGAGTGTAAACAAATAGCAGATTTATGTCACTATAGCAGTAAGACTAAATAATTTCCTAGGGGGAAGAAAGAAGACAAATAAGAAATGTTTGATTTCTGAGAAAAAAAAATTCACATAAAGCAATAATGCAATAAACTTTCAAGTTCGTAAAAAAAATATTTGTTTAAAAATTCAGAAAGCATAAAAACACTGTTAGGGGAATTTATATTCTTTGTCATTTGTAGAATTTGATACTCCTTCTCTTTTAACACAGTGCTATTGTAGTATTTTTATGGTTGCCAGTGGTGTATGCTATGCAGTACTGAGACAGCTGAATAAGAAATATTTTAACACTACTAAGATGCTTATGATTTCAGCATGAAAATTAGCAATTAAATTTGAAGTATTTGAACCATTCTAAGATGGGAAAAAATGAATGCCATTTCTATCAAAAACTCTGAAGCTTTGGAAAGGAAAACAGAACTGGAAAAGTAAAACATTTGAGTATTAGAACTGTCTGCTTTACATTTGGAGGCACCTATGACGGGGATTGGTTCATTAATCCTCTAGACTCTGTCCTATTCTGTTTTAGCAACATGTAGAGCGGATAAAAGTTAAGCAGTCACTTTGGACTCAGTGACCTTGGGCAAGTTGAGTGACCTTGGGCAGGTAAAGACACTCTTTATGCTTCAGTTTCCTCACATTTAACTGGGATGATAAATATCACTTTTCCTCGTAGAGTTCAATGTGAGCCTTAAATGAATGTAACTAAATGTGAGGTGGGACTTTTCCTGTTTTCCTGGAATGTAGCTAAAGCTTCAAAGCTAAGGACAATGGAAAAGAAGTTATCAGTCATATCCATGGAAAAGCCAGTCCAAAGATCATCAGTTCCAGTAGCCTAAATGCAAAGACTAAATATGTGAAAAGAGATCCACAGCCAAAGATTCTTTGAAGGGAATCTTAGGGGACAATGAAGTATCATCTCAACTTCCCCCTTAGACTGCGCTACCTGCAAGGAAGTGGTCCCTCACAAGGGTCACAGAATAGTTGCTTGCTGAATTCTTCAAACAGTCATAGTTTCAAGTGTGCAGCCCAGAAGCAAAGTATGAGAGAATTCTGGGAACAACTGGAAAAGTTTTCCCATGAGCCTGAGGGTATTCATAAAGATAAGGACTTATGCCTACCTTTTGTCAGAGAATTCTGAAGGTGGGAGCTTGGGTGGAGCTGCCTATGATATTTGAACAAAAGAGATGCAGTTGCATTTCTGCAACAGGATGGGTCAAGGAAGACCGCATGAAGTTTTCCAAGGCCAAATAGCTAACTCAAGCAGAAAGCCAGTGACAGCGCTCTGGAAAGGATTTTGCTCAAGGGGGCTGCCTGCTGGGCCTAGGGGACAGTAACACAAAGAACCTGGAAGGGTAGTGCGGTGGGCAGGAGCTGATGGCAGAATTACAAGTGGTCAGGTTTAGAGCACACTGCCACTGTCAGGACGTGCTGCAATCAACACGGTGGTGTATGCAAAAGGTGGTGAGGAATAAGAGTGTGTCTGAAGAAGATACAAATGTGATCCATGACAGAAAGACAGCATCTGGATGCCTGACATAAACAGGGCACATATGGGCAGATTTAAAAGAACTAAAAGAAACAAGCTTTGTTCCTTTATTCATGTTCCTCCCCCTCCCTTGCCCTGACCTCTGAGGAGACAGAGTAGGTGGGGGGTTGGGAGAGGTGGAGCAAAGAAAACAATGAAAGGGACCACACTAACCTCTCTCATTATTGGTTTCCAGAGTTCCTGGTCGACCTGAGCTCAAAAGATGATAGGGGAACCTTTCTGTTGGAAGCAATGTTAAAATTTAAATTGCAAACATACATTTTTTTATACCTGAAAATGAGACTATTCTGATATATTAAAACAAAACCAAACAAACATACAAACAAAAAACAGTCATGAGGTGGGGTAAATGAGAAAAAATAATTATTTCTTGTTGATACTCTTTGAGCCCAACCTATTTAATAGTCACCAGAGACAGTACATACGACTGAAATGTTCTAAGAAGCCAAAACAACCGAGAGGTTTTTATTGTTAATACTGAATTTTTTTTATTAAATTCAGCAATGTTTACATTGCAGGACTAAGTTGGACATGAACTTTTAAGTTTGACATTAATAACTGTAGGAAGTGCCACAGAAATACTTAACTTTAAAAAATAAGAAAATTAGTTGACTCACCCATCAACCAAATACATCAAGATATCAAATGCAACAAAGAAAAGGAAAAAATAAATATTCTTAGTACAAAAATGTGTACTGTGATTTTCCTTGACTGAATGAGCTCTTCTTTTTTTTTATGTTTATTTTTGAGCACACGTGCATGGGGTTGGTGTGGGGGGCAGTGAAAGAGGAAGACAGGATCCAAAGACAGCTCCAAGCTGATGGCAGAGAGCCCAAGGTGGGGCTCAAACTCAAGAACTGAAAGATCTTGACCTGGTCAAAGTCAGACATTTAACCGACTGAGCCACCCAAGCGCCCTGAGCTCTTATTTCTGATCACCCCATTTAAAGATATTTTGAAGTGGATGGCATATGAATGCCATTTATGACTAATTTACTATGAACTCATTAATCTACCACCTTTACATTTCCCTTAGTTCTCAAATAGAGCAATTTTCTCTCCTAGAACAGCCTAAAACATTTCTCATCTTAGATGAAAACCTACCCTCCGGAGCAAAAGAGTCAATTTAATTCTCCCAATAAAGAAAATCTCTTACCCTAACTAAACTTCTAAGCTGTCTTTTGATACTGGAGGTCTATGGCAATGTCAGTCATTAGCAGCTAAACTCTCTTAGATGTTGATGGACAATGGACTCAGCAACCTGACTTTCTACAGGGCTCATACTATTTTGAATCAAGCAAGCATAGGTTGCACACTGCCAAACTATTTAACATATAACTTTTAAATTAAACAAAAACAGATTCCTTTCACAACAGTTTCAGTGTAAGAATGAAAATGTTACTCAATAAACTAGGAACATTTTGTAATTTAGATTAATTATAAGAATGTATTTCAGAACAAAACAGGGCATATTTTGGGAAAAAATAACACTTTAAGTGAAATGAGTCTCCTAATGGATGAGGTAGGTAGTGATCACACAGTCAAAAATCTACCACAACATAATAAAGAGTGCTGTAAGTATATTTAAAAAGAAATTATTTAAAATGATTTAAAATATTTTTCAAGGATATAGCTGTAGGCTAAAATGGCTATACTTACAATGTCTGTTAATTATGGACAGAGGTTCCTAATGTGTGTGATAGTTAAATTTATGTGTCAACTTGACTGGTCCACCGGGTGCCTAGATGTTTGGTCAAATATTATTTTAGCTGTATCTGTGAGGGTATTTTTGGAAGAGATTAACATTCAAATAGTTAGGATGAGTAAAGCATAGCACCTTCCCTAATGCAGGTGGGCCTCATCCAATCAGGTGAAGGCTTGAAGAGAGCAAAAAGCTGACCCTCTCCCAAGTAAGGGAGAATGCCTCCCACCTGACTGCCTTTGAAATGAGACACCAGTTTTTCCCTGCCTTTGGATTCAAACTGAAACACTGGCTCCTCTTGGCTCTCAGGCCTGCTGGCCTTCAGACTGGAACTATACCATCAGCTCTCCTGGGTCATCAGTTAGCTGACTTAACTGTGGATATACTGGGAATTGTCAGTCTTCATAATCACATGAGCCAATTCCTTATAATCAATCAATCTACTCTCTCTAAGTCTCTCTGTCTCATACTCTCTCTCTCTATGTGTGTGTGTGTGTGTGTGTGTGTGTGTGTGCGTGTGTGTGTGTGTGTGTGTAAATATATCCTGTTGGTTCTGTTTCTCTGGGGAACTCTGACTAATACAATGTGTTTCAAATAAATCAAGTATTACAGAGAAAGAGGACTTTATCATTCATTCATTCATTCATTCATTCATTCATTCAACAAATGTTTCCAAAACATTCTGCATATTTTCAGGCATCAGTCCAGGTACTAAGGAAATAAATATGAATTAAATGCTATACCTACCTTTGATGAATCGTGCATCTAGTTCAAGTAACATATTTCACAACTTTATTGGAAAACCATTACAAAAATCACATTTTGTTGTGATATTAAGAATTACAAAAATATGGATCTAATTTTCACATACCAACTCTGGATAAATAAATGAACGCTGAGATGTTGGGATATATATGTCATTCTTTTAATTAACAAAATTATATAACAGTTACACAGTTATACAATTATATACAGTTCAAAATATTTCATATGTCATTTCTAGTAACTTTAAAGAAGCTACCTATAAGAAAGAAGATAAAAATTTGAGTGTTCAAAAAGTTACATATTCCAACAACTACCATAGGAAATATTTGAATAATTTCACATGGCAGAGGAAGGTTATTAATTTCAAACATAGTTTCAATAAAGAATCTCTAGTATAATTTAGAGAAGAGTTTGCATTTTCAGGGTCTACTCCAAATATAGTCTATAATACCACAGCAATGGTCAAAGAGCTTGGTCTCAAAATAGCACCTCACAGATTTTAAAAAGTGAGGCATTGTTTAGTTTCTGTGACCTTTGAATTGAGACTAAAAATATACAGTACATAAAGGCAGCACTGTTGAAGACAAGAGTTCTCACTATTATTGTTTGCATCTGGTTTGCTAATAAAATAGAAACATTATCTGTAGTGCTTAACAGTGATACATTAACATTAAAAATCTGTATATGATAATTATCTTCAATGTGATTCATACTATGAAGAACCCAATTTAAGAGTATTGGTTTGTACATTGTTAAAGATCTATGGGGGCGCCTGGGTGGCTCAGTCGGTTGAGAGTCCAACTTCTGCTCAGGTCATGATCTCACAGTTCATGAGTTTGATCCCCACGTCAGGCTCTGTGCTGCCGACAGCTCGGAGCCTGGAGCCTACTTCAGATTCTGTGTGTCCCTCTCTCTCTGTCCCTTTCCCACTCACACTCTATCCCTCTCTGTCTCTAAAAAAATAAATAAATGTTAAAACAAATTAAGATTTATGTCCCTCCTCTCCCCCATCCTAAGGTAGAAATACTAAGTAAAGAAGATTCCATGTGCAGGCCTATGAAATACAGGCATTCCTCAAATTCCTATTCTTGGTCCCTTCTCACCCAGCGCTCTTCTAAGAGCACCAAAGCTCCTTGAGAAGCTACTACTACCAAGTAGAAACAATGCCACTCAATTCTCCAATCTGCAATTCTAACAATTCTGTGAGCTCGAGACATACGTGACCAACAACCCTAATGTCATAAACATGCCATCATCTGCCTGCCAGGCACCTCAAACACATTATATTCTCAGGCATTCATTTTTCTCCACTCACTCTATTCTTTACATAATATCAACTGGAGCAAAATTAAATAAAATAAGCAAAATAAAATCTAGTAAAAATTTAAAAATAGGTCATTTTATAACTTAGTTTTGTTAACTCACTATCTCTAACTCCAATGACTAGTCTAAATTGTTTTAAGTAAAATATCAATGATTCATACCTCATGAATATAATCACATTACTTCTTCACTAAGAGCCAAAATGCACTGATAGTAGCATGGTGCTGCTTCTGCATTTGTCAAAGAGAGCAATTTTTAATTTCTAGAACAGCCTGAAGCCATTTCCCTTGTAGTTTAAATTTTAATCTCTGTAGCTAATGGCATCTTCATCTACTCCACAAAGCTATCCCAAGTCAGAAAGCTCAGAATTATCTTTGACTATTGTCTCCCCTTTACCACTATCTCCCATTCAATTGGAAATAAATTCTGATTCAACTGCCTTTAAAATATGTCTCAAGTTCATGTCCCTCCATTCCAACTACTGATACCAGACCTTAGGCCTTGTTCTGTTTCTTCTCCACCCAATACATTCCTCAAACCAAATTTCCCCCTTGCCCTGCCCCTGAAAACAACAACAACAACAACAACAACAACCACAACGATATTATGCTTCTCCATTTTTCACACACCTTTCAGTGGCTTTACTCACCTAAAGAACAATGTCCAAACTCTTTAAGTTTAGGTTTGAGGCCTTTCCTGATAGGATTCCAAGTTTCCTTTCTGGAAAAAATTTTACTTGCCACTAGGGGCACTCAGGTCCCCCTTTCTTTGGCCTCAATGACCTGTATTTTGTTCTCTGCACTGGAGGGTCACTTTTATCCTCTCTGACCTTTGGCCATGCTCTTCCTTCTGCTTTCTGCACCTCCCCTCCTGAAATCACACTCACACTTTAGGGCCAATGTCAAAGATCTTTTATGCTGTGAAGCACGCCCACGCCCAGCCATCTTCCATCTCTAGGCAGTAACACTTCCAACTGAACTGTGCTAAGTTTTATAAAATATTTTCATGCATTATCTTCTTTAATTCTAACCACCCTAATGTAACATATGACTGAATCTGAAGGAAAGTTAGCCCCAACCCTCCCATAAGGAAGTGAAAGCAATGAACTTGGGACTGGAATCCAATTCAGTCCTCTTACTCCAGGATCCACCCTCTTTATATGCTACTGCCCTGCTGCTTCTTTTCCCTTCTAATACTCTAAAAGCAATTTGTTTATTTCTGTATCATTCCATTAAAACTCAGTGTTTTAAGGCTGGGTTTGTACATAACTGCCTCTCCTGTTCTGTATTCTTGGATGGTAGGGTCTGACCCTTCTTATTGTATTTATTTTATTTTTTAATGTTTATTCATTTTGAAAGAGAGAAATCCTTAGAAGGGAAGGATCAGAGACAGGGAGGGAGGGAGGGAGGGAGAGGGAGAGAGAGAGAGGGAGAGAGAGAGAGAGAGAGAGAGAGAGAGAGAGAGAGAGAAGAGAGAGAGAGAGAGAGAGAGAGAGAGAGAGAGAGAGAGAGAATCCCAACCAAGCTCCTCACTGCCAGCACAGAGCCTGATGCAAGGCTCTAACTCACTAACTGTGAGATCATGACCTGAGCTGAAAACAAGGGTCAGAGTCTTAACTGACTGAACCACCCAGGCACCCCTGGACCCTTGTTATTTTAATGCCAGAACCTAGCTTTAGCATGACACAAAACAAAAATATAATGAATAATTATTTACTCAATTCATAAGTTAAAGGATCTTAATTTACTAGAAGATTTTTATAATGGAATAAAATATATTTATGTGACAAACACAGAAATTCAATCATAACACAAACATGTACAACACTACCCCCTCTGGTTTTGTTTGTTTGTTTGTTTGTTTGTTTGTTTTGAGAGAGAGTGTGAGTTGGGGAGAGGGGCAGGCAGAGGGAGAGAGAGACAATCTTAAGCAAGCTCCATGCTCAGCAGAGTCTGACGTGGGGCTCGATCCCATGATTCTGAGATCATGACCTAAACCAAAATCCAGTAAACCAACTGAGCCACCCAGATGCCCCACCCCTACCCATCTTAACCATGCATCCCCTAGAGAGCAACTGCCTATCACCTTTTACTATATGTACACTTCTTGAAGGAGCAGGATGCACATGCTATTTCTATTTTCTTACCTCCTGTTCACTCTTCAACACTATGACATCTGGTTCTCCTGCTTCTTCCACTCCATGGAAATGACACTAAACAAACGTGACCTCCATTTTTGCCAAATACAATAGAACCATTACAGACATCATCTTTAACCATTTCTGCTGTGTCTACCAGTGCTGACCATTCACTCAACATTAAGACAGTCTGATAACAGTCTTAGGTTCTTTCCTGGGATCCCCTGACTTCTAAACCATAGATGCCACAGTATTTTTTTTTTTGTCTTTTTGCCTTTACATTCTTTTGTCAGATGATCTCATGCTCCCTAATCTACACATTCAATCCCAACCACTCTTCCAAATTTAAGGCTGTAATAGTCAGATGCCTATTTGTTGCAGGTACCTCATATTAAATAGATCCCAAATGGAATTACCTTCTATCCACATTTACTCCCTGCCTCTAGTCTCTGTATTGACACCAGTTAACAGAAACTAGAAAATCAACCAAGATAACCTCTTTCTTTATCCCTATCCAATCAGATACACTGACAATTTTACCATCTATATATATTTCTTGAATCAGTTCCCTTCTTTCCCACTCCTACCCTCATTGTTATGGTTCAAGACCTCAAAACCTCTCTTCTGGGTAAGTCTGTAGCCTCGTAAATTGTCTTTCTGCCTGTATCTTCAACCTCCTTTAATTGGGTCTTTTGACTGACTGCATGTGCTCCATGAAATGTTGCCTACATTTCTCCTCACAGGGAAAACAATGGACAAATATGATCTTCTCAATCCTGTTCTTAAAACCTTTCAAACATAGAGAAGCAAATGAGCCATAGCGGTTAAGACTATTGACTAGGTTTGAATCCTGGCTCTGCTAATTATTATGTGTCCTTGTATGAGTTTTTTAATCACTCCAGGCTCCAGTTTTCTTATCTGCAAATGGGCTTAATGGCAGTAGCTACCTTGTAGAATAATACGAGGATTAATTAACATTTATCTAAAGTGTTTATCTGCCTGACATACAGTAAGCACTGCACAAATGTTTGCTATTAATAATAATAATAATAATAATAATAATAATACTCAGTGGCTCAACATTCAGTTCTATATGATGGTTTGGCCCACATCTAATCCCCCAAAGTCACTTATTTCTAATATCTATATTAAACTCCAGACTTTGGGGCTTAGAACCTCTTTATCACCTTCCTTGAAACTTTTAATATCAATGCCTCCTTGCTTTTTCTCAAGAAGTGTTTTCCTATCTTCCTTGCCTGATATACTTTATGTACTATTGTATATAGTTTTGAGTCTGTACCACACTCCAGGCCCTGGGCTATGCATATTATAAAGGCATTATAACATTTATTCTTCATAACATCTTTATGAAGTGGGTTCTGTAATGATACCTATTTTACAATGGATGGAGCTGATTTATAAAAATGTAAAACAATTTGTTTGTTCCCTGACTGCTTGAAGCTTGGCCACCATCATGAATGACATAGTAACTATCAGGACCAGGAAGTTCATGACCAACTGATTATTTCAACAGAAACAGATAGATGGTCATTGATATTCTTTATCCCAGAAAGGCAACACAGTACCTAAGATAGAAATTCTGTATAAACTAGCCAAAATGTACAAGACTATACCCAATGTCATCTTTGTATTTGGATTCAGAACTCATTTTGGTTGTGGCAAGACAACTGCCTTTGGCATGATTTATGATTCCTTGGATTATACAAAGAAAAACAAACCCAAACATAGACTTGCCAGACATGGCCTGTATGAGAAGACAAAGATGTCAAGAAAAAAGCAAAAGGAACAAAAGAACAGAATGAAGAAAGTCAGGGGGATTACAAAAGCCAATGCTCATGCTGGCAGAAAGAAGGAGTAAAGAAAAGATTCTGCAGTGACTATCTGTGGTGACTGTGCACATTTTTCATGTGAGAATTAATAAACTAAGAACTTAAAAAAAATAAAACAATTTGTTCAATTTATGTCTAGTATGGGGCAGAGCTGTGACTGGCATCCACAACTGTTGGTCACTAAAGCTCCATGCTCTTGACTATTATACTACACTGTGAAATTCCTAAAGTGGAATCAAGATTTACACACCCTTTGGGATGCCTGACCCACATCACCCACGTGAGACTCTATGCTGCACAAGGGGCCTGCTTGGGATTCTCTCTCTCCTTCTGCCCCTCTCCATCCTCACACTCTCTCTCTAAAATATGTTTTTAAAATGAAAATACAAATTAAAAAAAAAAAAAAGATTTACACACCTTTCTATGGTCATTATCTAGCACAGTGCCCAGAACATATCATTAAAAATATACACATAGAGTTTATGTAACTACTTGAACTGAAATCCATGATGTCGAATACTAAGAACGCCTAACCATTATTTCTTCCACAAAATGTTTTCTTTTCTTATTTTTTATTCTGTTTACATCATGGAAGGTATATTTAAAAGATGAAAAGATATTCTCAATAATTTTTAACTCAGATCACACAGATATACAACAGGATGCAACTACTTGAGGGTATGGATGATGTCTTAATGGTTATTCATCTTTTTACCACCAGTTTCTATTTCAGTGTTACTAGAGAATAGGTTACCAATAAATGTTTGTTAAATAATAAGTAAATGAATTCTAGTCCTGGAAAAATGGACGTTGGAACATTTTTGATGAGTCAGTTTATAATTATATACACTCCTGGATCAATGGCACAGACATTTGTAAATATTTTATAATTCAAAAAAAATATTTCAAGTTGGTTTTGGCATGCATTGTGGGTATATTTTTGTAGCTGATTTGCTTTCTTGATTATGTTATATTTTGGGTAATGTTAAAATGAACTTGTGTTCCTACATATTTTACTTCACAACAGTTAAAATTTTCTGGAATTTAAAACAGAAGTCCAACCAGAGCAAACTAAATGAGGTAACGGAGACATACCTAGAATTTGGACTTATCTAACAGGAAAATACACCTTGGTTTATTCTTCAAATAGATTTATCTTTTCAAAAAGAAGATCTTCACCATTGCTCCCAAAACAATAAAATAGGAATGCAATATCTATTTTTATAACATTTTAGAGTCGTATCAATTAGAAGATTTTGGTTGCAAAATAACAGAAAACCCAACCTACCTAACTAAACCCAACTAAACCTAATGGTTTAAAATATCTTTTAATATCTTAAATACCTTAAAATATCTATTAATAAATAAAATAATAAATAAAATAAAATAAAATAAAATAAAAATCTTAAAATGCCTATTACTTCAGTAACAAGAACACTGAGATTGGGCTGGTTCTGGGTTCATTATTTTAGCAGTTCACCAAGGAGCTAGTAGCTTTTTCTCACTCCATTCTACCAATCTCCACCTTTTGGGTAGCTCTCCTCATGAACACAAGATGACTATAGTTGCTCCAGGCATCACCTCCACATGCAGCAACTTTCACAGACAGAAATGTGAATAGCTCTGTCCTGAATCTTATTTTAAAAACTAAAAAATTTCTCAGAAAGTCCCCAGGGGGATTCACCTTACTTTTCACTACTTAGAACTGGGTTATAAGCCATTTCCTAAAACAATCATTGGCAAAGAGATGAAATTACCATGCTTGGTTTACACTAGTCTAAGTTCATCCCCTTGGGATGAGGCCACGCTAATATGAAACACATGGCATAGCAGCACATCAACATGTGGATACTTGAACAAAACTGTCATTCTGTTAGTAAGGATGGAGGCAAGAAGAGAAGAAATGCATTCCAGTAGAGAATCAACAATGTCTCCTTAATAACTCTGTGGTCTTCTAAAGTCTGTCTGAAAACATATTCAACTGAAGCAAAGCATCTCCTTAGTCAATGCTAGAAGAGTCATCATGATGCTTTTCACACTATACAATGAAGACTTCCCAATTATTTTTAAAAAAGCATTTTCTTGATTCTTAGTAGTAGTTTAGCATATTGTTTGAGCTATCAACAATATCATTAATTTTACATAGTTTTTCTTAGACTTCATAGTATATGGGCACTTTATAGATCCATATACAGTATCACTCCATAGTGAATTAATTTGACATAAAGAAAATGGCTTTGAATTTAACACATTAATGTAATTCAAAATATTCTATTCTCCATTTCATAACAAAATCTCTTAGGATTCAGGCTAATTAAACTCGGGTTTCTTGACATCTTTAATTTAAGGCAATACTATTACCTGTATTTTAGCTAAACATTTGTAAGTTAGGCATCATTTAACCTATTTTTAAATGATTACTGCTTTAGAATTGTAATACACCTTTTATCCGTAGCAAGTTTGATCAGGTCCTCTTACCTTTCCCTGAGACATCTAAACCAATGAAAATTAAAACACTGTAAATATGTTATCATGATGATGACCAAGCATGCCTCTTGTCCCTGACCCATCTTTTGTTACCTTATCATTAGGGCATTATCCCAGGCATTATGTAGTCCATCAGCCACTTGGCCATGCAAATAAAAATTATCAAATTCCAAACTATTAAAACCTGACTTCTCATTATCACTTCTTAAGAACTAATATATGTGAAATGTATAAATCATCTGGGTACTTGATTTCATTATGTCTTTATGGTATCCCACTATCAGAGCTAATAGGGGTTAAAAAATACCACTCACAGGGGTGTCTGGGTGGCTCAGCAGGTTGAGTGTCTGACTTCGGGTCATGATCTCATGGTTCATGAGTTCTAGCCCCGCATCAGGCTCTCTGCTGGTAGCACCGGACCACTTCAGATCCTCTGTCTCCCTCTCTGCCCCTTCCCCCACTCTCAAAAAGAAATCAACATGAAAAAATACCACTCACAGTTGAAAATTAATAGGTGACTATACAAACTGTTCAGCTAGATTTGTCACACATGGAAAAATTTTATGTAACTCTCTAAAGTAAGACTATATCCTCACATGCACATATCTTTCTGGGACTATGGATTTAAAAACTGGCATTAAACTTTAGTGTTTGAAAAATGTGTGTGCCCACCCACATGCGTGTGTGTGTGTGTATGTGTGTGTGACATCCATGTACACAAAGAAGAAAAGTAAATCTGTTGTTCACTAGAGTGATCTTTCACACTGAAGGGAAGAAAAGCATAGGCACTTTCAACCAAAAAGGAAAAGGAGATTCAGCTATAGACCTTTCAGAAGAAATACAAAGGAAGGTTTTATTACTTTAATTGCAAAGAGATAAGAGCATATTGATAACATTCTTGCACTTCTGGCCAGGGGAGGGGGAGGTCAACTTCTATTTAGACCCCAGTCCTAACACCAACAAAATGGCCACCCTCCAAGTACCTGATTTTCTAGAAAAGTGAGATTACAGTTATTCATGTTCAAGGTGCTTTTGGAAATAAGCCAAGACTTCTGGGAGGTTTTAGTGACCCTTTAAAAAGCCTAAAAGCTAGCTACTATTTAAAGAAATTTTGTCTTTAACATCCTTACAGCACAGACTGCAAAGAAAGGGGTCAACCACAGACTGATCAGAACGCTTCACAGATGTAACACTGGACATTACATATCTCTGAAATTTGCTCATGCTTGCAACCCAGCCCATCAGATTTTGACAAGTTCAGGTTATGTTGCTAGATAATCTGTGGGTTTCTACAACATTTGTTATCCTTGTATTCATATAGATTCTAGCTAAGTATAAACCTTCCTGTGCACAGCAATACGAAATACTAGGATAAGCAACAATGCTCACCTGTAAAATAAAAATAAATGTTAAAAATTATATGTATTTTGCACTTAACATTTTTACTCAAACTCTATGATCTATTAAGTGACAATGTAAAGAGCAAACCGTTTTTTTATGCTACTCATACCCATGGCAACAAAAATAATTCAACATTACATTTGGGAAACTCATGTTTTAAGAAATTTCTTCAAACAAAATGTAATTTGAAAAATAGATAAATAAAATATACTTTTTTGACATTAAACAAGTATGCTTCTTCCTGCTTCGTTTCATGGTCACTTAATAAAATCATGGTTATTTACAGAAAAATCTGATTTCACATGTACAAATTTCTCTAAACGCAGTTTAAGAGGGTCAAAAAAATCTACAAATTTGTCATTAGAAAAATAAGTATCTATAGAATGTCTTTTATTTGAAACTATAAATGTTTATATTTTCTTCTGTAACATATTTGATTTGGCCTATTACTGGATATATAACGACTTCCATGGTTTTGACACTGATTTTTTTAAGTGGGCCAAAATAACTGAAAATGACATAAAACTTCACATGGATTCATATAACAATTACAAGAACAAATGTATTTCAAGGTAGAGCAAGCCAAATAATTACAAATTTTGAAACAAATCCAACCATTTATTTAAAATATCTACCCATTAGCCTACTGGATCTTTGAAAATTAAGACATGGGATGCATTTAAGTGAATATTCAGCCAGTTGTCAAATAAGAAACCTTTTTCTGTTTCTTCTGAAGTATCCAAATCAGTCAATGTTATATACTACACTTAATACATTTTTTTTAAGTTTTTAAAAAATTAATCTCCAAACAGAATTTTTTTAAGAGTTGATAATGTGTCAATGAGTGCAATAATTAGTGGAATATTCCAATAATTAGTGGAATATTAGAATAATGGAATTATTATTTCTCTAGGATGATATGAGCATTTTACAACACTTTTTAGCAGATGTGTATCTTTCACTAATTGAATTCAGTAATCATGAGCTTGTTATTAAATTATCTATATAATATTAATTAAAATTTCCTTTCATTAAAGGAAATAACACATCAGTCCATACTGGAGATAGAAGAAAGAAAGCTGGGAATGAAATTAAATAAAACATTTTTAAAAGGTCACAACACTAAGAAATTTGTAAGACCCTTTTCCATATTTCTTGTCATGTAAATAGCTAGTATAGGTAAGAGATATTTTTAAAAATTAATATTAAACACTGGAGCTTCAAGTTACAGGTTTCTGTTGAATTCAAAGATAGGGTTAATTCAACTAAAATCCTAAAATCATTGGAGAGCTGATGGTAGCTATATTGTTGATTGTTCTATCTCATAAGTATTAATTCAGAGAAGTATTTATATTGAATTGCTGACATTCTCACAAGTGCAAAGTAAGTTCCTTGCTGTATTTTATGCATTTTTATTATACATAGTGGACTGTGAACACTTATGAATTAAATCTGTTTGTGATTGCTCCTCTTTATGAGATACTTGATTTCTAGCTGAGAAGTCAAAGTTCATTCTTAAAACATGTACTTGTATCTAAAATAGTCCCATGTAAAAAGGATAAATAAATTCCTAAATTTAAATTAGTGAATTCTAATAGGATTTCAATGCCTGCCAAGCCTAGAGTAAATGATTCAATACATTCACCAAATGCATAAAAGATATGGGTACAAAGGAATAAACTACTCAGTGAAAACAAACAATAGCTAAAATATGCAAATAACTAAACAGTGATCTGCACACATAAAGGCAGCATCAGTTGGAATTATTTTTAAAAGGTAAAAATATGTTCCATTCCAGTTAATAGTATACTCTTCACATTAATGCTTTACAAAGAAAATGATTACTTTACTATACAAAAAAACCTCAAGAATACTACTTGCAAATTACTCATACTATCAATAAGTCAATCATTTCATATATTTCAGTTAGTCTTCAATTAGAATGAAATATCCTGAAAGTTAACAACATTTCTTATGTCACTAGCTCAAAATGACCATATGTCTGGAATAACATTTGTGTGGAGTAACACTTATATAACGCTCATTATCTGCCAGATACTACCTTATTTTAAATACATAACTTATTTAATATTCTCAAAGTACTATTACTACACCAGGCTAGATAACTTGTTTATACTGCCCATACTAAGTGGCATGCTCAAGATTCAAAATCAAGCAGTCTTCTTGGAAGACTGTTAAAGAACTACTACTCTATCTTACCTCTTGAAGGAAATGATTCAACCAGGGTCTGCTATGCATTTGAAAGCCAATGTTTTAAACTATAAGCAGTCAGAGTTGTCAAATGTGAAAACTTTTTGCTAATTATGAAAGTGAATGTGTGAGTTTCAAGAAACTAAAAAGGAAAGTGAGCATAATAAATATGCCAAGAGATCACACAGTATAAATGTTAAGAGCTGAGATGGTGGCACTTAAATACTTCAGCTGTGATTTCATCCTGAGATGAGTCTCATTCAAAACACACACATAAAAAAGCAAACTGTCATATTTAACATTCAAGGTCATACCATTTAAATTATGTACATATACCAAAAACTACAGTAGCGTCATCCATAAATTATGCCCAAAGATAATTGTCTCATTAACCTGGTTCCAAAACATTAAAGATAATTTATTCTAAAATAATTAACTGATCAAATTGTTCTAACAGTTTGATTGTTTATTGGTCAATAAAATTCACATACCTTAAATTTTTATGAAGGAAAGTCCATCTTTATTGAAGAAAATTTGACATGATTTGCTTTTACCTTTCCAAATAAAAAGTAGCACAGAGGTTTAACTGATACTAGCCTGAAGTCAGTCAAGAAGAAAGCATAACTCCTAATAAATGTGGATCTATTTTCCTTTGAAGAAGGCTTTGAAAGAAGCAATAGGAGGGAGAGCAATGTACATCTCTAGAACTGAATTTCAAAGGCCTTATTTGGCCCTTCTTCCACATGGGAAGAATTAGAAAACTTTTTGCCTTTTATTTTCCATTGTAAGATCCTAAATGGGAAAATAAGTCCAGGCTATGTAGGTCTCCATGTGGGATTAGACGCAGTGGCAGCCATAGTGCAAGGAATGTAGGACACAATGGTCTATGTAACTGGCTGCTGTGAACTTTAGTGGCAAACTTTAAAAAAAGAGAGAAAGAAAGAAAAACCTTTCGCACTTCAGCAAAGATCTCAAAATCACTCCAAGAAACTTCCTTCAACTGGGTCTACTGCACTAATGAGATCATGGAACAGATCTGCTAATTTAGAATTAAATGCTTTGGTGAGGAAAGTTTATTATTATAAACTAAAAAGTCAGAGTTTATAAAAACAAATTAGATGTGACAATACATGGTATTTTTCATATATGACTCATCACTGTGTGGATTAAAAGCAGCTTGAATTTAATTAAATGGCTTCTAAGAATGGTTTTAAAGACATTTAAACAATGCAGAAAAATTACGATACATCTACTTTGTTTAGTATATCTTAAAATCCTATACTTTGTCCTCTTTTAAAGTTATAATTTAAAATTATAACAACTATCAGAATTGATAAGTCACTATACTGTATACCTGAAACTAAGATAACACTGTATAACTGTATTCTGATTCTGTATGTAGCTTCTGTTTAATACCCAATGTTTAAATGAATATTCAGAAATCAATCATCTCATTCACATTTTAAAAATAAAATGGCTAAACAAACAATGTTTAAGGTTTTCAGCTATGCCAGTTTGTTGCTTTTCCAGAAATAAGAACACTGAGCCAAGAGCTTCTAAATATTTTTCTGGCAAGTAAAATCTATAGTAAAACTCCAGACACACAGGTACCATTATCTAACATTCTGAAATCTTCATTTTGCTTACAATGATAAATAAAATAAACCTATCTGTTGTTTGACAAGGGAAAGAATGGTTTCAACAAGGGAATAGTATATATAAATGATGATATTTAGAAGAATATACAATAAGATTATATTTTCCACAAAAGCTAAGTGAGGCTTTTTTTTTTTTTTTCTTTCTTTCTTGGTCAATAATAACTCAGGTTGTGAACCAGGTTCCTGTGGAGGCTCTGTGAACAACCTTACCAGCATCAATCATCAATGACCCAGTGAAGCCCAGAAACAAACAGTTAACAAAGAAAGAAAAGAGATTTTTCCCCTTTATGTATCACTTTATATTTATATATTCCATGAGTTCTAAAAGCAATACTCTTTCAAATAAAATATTATATAGAAGGTGGGCGATCAGAGACTACCTTCGATCAAGTCATCCACTGCAAGATTGAAATGGCATCTGGTCTAGGTTCCTAGCTTACATAGGAATCCTGGCATCTGGTCACGTTGGCCTCTTCATAAAGACCCCAAATGAAGGAGGCTCATGAATTCACAATATGGCCAGTCCACAGATTTTTGAAAGGTTATGTTAGAAAGCTCATTTTCTCCTCCTCTTCCTCCTTTTCTCTCTCTTCTTTTAGCAAGCTCATGTTCTTAACACAGGCAAAGATGTTTCATCTTTTAAATTGTTCTATAAATTTACCTTAGTTTTGTCCTATGGTGTTATCAGAAGATAGTCAAAATTCCTTTTCTTACTTGAAAGCTTTTCATTATTTAATGATAGCTTTCATGCCCTCACTTTTCCAAGTTAAGTCTTACTATTAGATTGTACGGAATATATCTATAATACTCAATCATCTCCCTTTCTTTCTTTTTTGAATACATTCTTACTGCTAGAGATACACTTTGCCAGAGTCCCACTCAAAATACAGGGCTCAGAAAGAACACAACATTAAATGTGGGCAACACTGCAAATCATAATAAGACAATCATTTCCTTCATCAGGATGCTATCATTAGTCCAATTTCACAACACATTAACTCTTGCCATCACTTCCCACTACAAATACCAAGCTCCTGCCAATAAAAGCGCGCTCATTAATCGTGTGGCGGGTTTCTTGGACTCAAAACCAGAACCTTACATTTGTTAACTACTGCTGTAAGATAATATTACGACATCACGTAAGTTAGCAGGAATCCCTGTATTTGAGCCTCTGGTGTGTTATACTGAAAAATACCAAGATACTCTATTTGCCTTCCTCCCTAACTCATAAATCTTCAGTTTTGCACAGTACTGAGCTATGTTGACCTACAAGCCAATGTTTACATTAGCCTATCTCAAGTAATAAGCCAGAAGATTCCCCAACGAAAACGTTTTCTCGTGTGGCAACTGAAATTTAAGAAATTTTGCCAGAGACTTTTTTCATTTGCTTACTTTTCAAACTGATTTTATAGAGAAGAACATCTCCCTACGAGTGTTTCTCGATGGTCGGCCATGTAGTAAGATTATGGGGTTGTTCAAAATTCGGGCAATGGCATGCTCAACTCCATCTCTGAGGCAGGACGAACACGTAAAATCATCAACAAGAAGCCTTCAGCCTGATACGAATTTGCATATATACATACATACAGCACATGAGATGTGCGTTTGAGCTACAGAACATACACAAATCACGTGAGGAAAACAAAGATTCGCTACTTTGGTCCTCTCTCGGAGAAACTTTCACCTCACTCTTCCTCCTTCAGGACCCTATTCTCCTTTCAGCAAAAACAGAGTTAAGGAGAGTTCTCTAAGATCCCAGTCTCCCTACGTCCCCATCACAGCCTTCACGTGAGGCTCATCCAAGCCAGGTTGAAGCTGAGGGAGCCTGAGCTGAAACCAGCTGGCTTTTCCACCCAGCTCCTCAGCAACACACCCCTCAAATCGGAAGCCAAAGGAGCCCAAACAGAGGGAACTTCCACCCAACAAGGGCAACAACCCCTGAGGAGAGAACATTCGGGTAAGCGTTTCTCTCCTCCGACCCCCCAACGCTAGAACCCGCTCCCAGTGCCGCGCCTCATTCTCGAGCCTTCTCCCGCCGGCCAACTCGGGGTGAGCACTGGGGTTAGTCAGTGCGCACGTGACGCGCGGTGCCCACATGACACGACCGTGGGCGGGGGAGGGGGACAGAGGAGCGAAGCAGGGAAAAAGTTAAGGAAGACCCGTCAAAGCGCCCAAAGCAATCTGTCCCTTCCCTTCTTGGTCACCTAGAGGTTCAAGGAGGGATCCTTAGGGGACGGCTGAGGACCAAGGCGTCTCCCGTCCGGCTCCTGAAAAGGGGGGCGTAGTTCTCCACTCGCCCCGCCACCCCATGTTCCTCCCCGCCCTGCTGGTGATGCCACTGCACCCTCAAGTTGTTCCTTCCTCCCCTTTCCTCCCTCCCTCTTTCGTGCCTTCTTTCCTTTCGTCCTTCCTTCCTTTCCTTCCCCAAAAGCTCTTCATCCACTGCGGGCTGTGCCACTGACGCACATTCAATTTGCCCCGGGAGCTCGCCCGCACCTCTGAGGTCACACAAGGCCAAACACCTTCCAAAGTGGAGGATATAACTGCGCAAAGTTGCACGCCACACTGCAAACCTGTCCCTCCCTTCCATTGAGCACCCCTTTCGGACCCCCCGCAAAGCTCACTCGCTCTGCCGGGTACTCCCTCGACCTCCCCCACTGTCGCGCCACACACCCCCTTCCACAAGCGAGCCCACCCTTCCACTGCCCTGCGCTTGGAGCGGTCCAGCCGCCTGGCAAAGCACCGAGCAAGCCGCTGCGCTCACCTTGTTTGACACACTTGAGCCGGAGGGGGTCCTTGCAGTGTTTGATCACGGCCAGCACGTCCCTGATGGTGAGCCCCGCCACGGGGGTCTCGTTCACTTCCAGCAGCAGCTCCTCCGACACCAACTTGCTGCCGCTCTCATAGGCCACCTTGCCGGGCTTCACCTCCCCCAGGTAGGGAAACTGTCCATTCTCGGCGCCCCCCTTCAGTTCAAAGCCCAGCTGGCCCTCCGGGTTCCTGCCAATGACACTCTCATGGACTTTGCTAGTCCAGTGGCTTTTCTTTTTCAAGCTTTTGGACATGGCAGTGGGGTGAGTCGCCTCAGCTCCTGAGGGGTTCCTCTGGGGTAGGGGAGTTGGTGGTGAGAGAATGAGGATGCAGGAGCAAGGGGGCCAAGAGGTGAGAAGAGCAGACTTTGCCTTCCTCCCCCTTCTGTTCGGTGCTTTCCCTCTTCTTTGGATGGAGTGAGGATGATGAAGGGGGAGGATGAGAGGGACGGCTGGGCAGAGGTAGGAGAGCTTGGGTGAGGTTGTGCTGTCCCTTGAATGACACTCAAGGCTGTGGCCCCGCAGCAGAGGAGAGCTGTGGTGGCGGCGGCGGCAGCGGCGGCGGCGGCAGCCTGAGCGAGCAGTAGCCGAGCTGGTGAGCGAGTGGGGTGGGGGTGGGGAAGGAGGGTAGGGATGCCGGGGGCCACTCCTGCGTGGTGCGAGTGGGAGCGCGCGCGCGCGCCTGGGTGTGTGTTGTTAGCTGATATCCATGGTAGCTGCAGTGGCAGCAGCAGGGTCCGTGTGTGTGTGAGTGTGTGCGTACTAGTTGTACTGTACTGGCAAGAGGGGAGGAGGCAGAGGAGGAGGGAGCAGGCTGGAGCGGGAGGAGGGCCGCGCGCGCGCGCCGGGTGGGGAGCCGCTTCGCCGCTGTCTCGCTCCCTCCCTCCGCAGCTTGACCCGGTAGTGAAGGCAGAGAGAGAGGCAGGCTGGGTCCGCCTGGCAGCCTACGAGAAGAGGCGGGAGCGGGAAAGGAGGGGAGCCGAGGCCCGGCGTGGGGAGGCCGGCAGGAAGGGCTGCGAGCCCTGTGCGGACCTTTCTTCAGCCTCCACGCGGCCGGGCGGCGCGCTAGGTTACTGCGCCGCGAGGACGTCCGGATTTCCTCAGACCGGGACTCGACGGGAGCAGGAAAAGCGAGACCCGGACTTGGGGCGCGCCCCCGAGCCCGGGGCTCCGGCGGGACCGCTGCGACCCCGCCCCCCCTTGCCCGGGACCCCGCCGTGGGAAAGCCCAGCTGGCGGGACGCGGCGTGGAACTGCAGGGGAGGTCTGAGCTCCCGGCGTCGGGAGGCGGCGGAGGAGTTCACTGTTGAGCGGTGCTTTGTTTGCAGTCAAACTCGTTGCAGAGTTCTCAGAATTCCCCCTCGGAGAAGCGGAAAGTTGGGGAAGTGCAGGCTGGTTACCCAGACGGCGGGGAGGCTGAGCATCGCTTTGCGGGGTGCAGGCCGGGACGGGAACTCAGCGGAGGGGCGGAGTTGTCCGGTGAGAGGCTACTCCAGGGTCCCAGGGGAAGGGGCTTCACTTTTCCTGGTTGGGAGACGCGGAGCACAAGGGGCTGTGGGCTGGGGCGGGAGAAAGGTGGTCTTGGCAGCTTCCTGGGAGAAACGGGCTGTTCACCCCAGGAGCTGTGGCGGACACGACTGGGGCACACCCTCGCCCAGGAGAGCCTCAGACTCGGGCTTGTACCTTAGGAAGAAACCTTAAGACGTCCTGGCCCGACAGCTACCTGCTCCACAGGAGGAAAAGAAGGGTCCGACCGAACTTGAGCACCGCGGCAGAATCCGGGCTGGAGCTCAGCTCGCAGGCCCACCACGGGCTTCCTTTCCCTTCACCAAGTTTGCAGCCTGGAGGAGAGTTGAGGACAGGCGCGCAGAGATTCAGTAGGGCTGCTGATTTTCATTCAAAGCTAATTTCGTGTAAGATGTTAGGAATAATTTTTTAAATTCCTGTGACTAGTAAATGAATTTCATTTGCTGTATCTTAAAAATGATACGGTTGAGAAAGAAAAAAAAAGTTGCACACCCACTCTTCTCTTTAAAGCAAAGTACGAAAACGACTGAGCAGTTAAGATTTTTGATGTCTGAGATGAAGAGAGTGTGGGAGGCAAGCGGCACAGTTAAAAACGTGTAGTCCACCCAAACAGAAAGACCGGAATTGAATTGAGGCTTTGCTGCTTACCAAGAGGTGATCTTGAATTGATTATTTGACCTTTCTGAGCCTCATTTTCCTTATTTGTTAAACAGTTGGTTAAAAGTACTAATTTGATAGGATATGATGAGGATGAATCAGGTAATGCATACAAAGTGCTTGCCTGGTACAGGTGGGTAGGCACTAAAAATAGTAATGTCTTCCTCTTTTCCTCGCAAGTGTAACTCATTGTTTGGGGAAGAGGGGAATCAAATTTAGTCAGCTGGAAGAGTTGCTGAAGAAAGATGATTTATTTAAACATGTATCTTTTTTTCCCTTGAGACGATGGATCCCCAGTGGGTTGGCTTCTGCTGTGAGGATTGTTCAGTGGGCCAGGGGCAGTGCCAGGATCTGAAATCAAAGCTGAAGGCAATGCCCAGGAGGCCGCAAGGTTTTTTGGTGCTTAGCCCAGTCTCACCCAAACAAGTTGGGTTTTAGCATTATGAGATACAGACCTACATGGAAATTGAAAATGAGAACTGAATATGCATTTTTAAACACCAATTACAAACTAACACGTATGGGTAATACTAATATTTATCGAATTCTAACTATGTGCTAGGTGCTGTTGTATAGGCTTTACATTTATTTTTCCCATCATCTTTATAAAGTAAATATTATCATCCCCTTTTACAGATAAGGAGACTGAGGCATACAGAGATTAACTTTTACCAGGCTGCTAATTTAGTCAGTGGTGAAGCTAATATTCAGACCCAAATGTTTTGGCTCCAGACCTGGTCTCATTCACTGCATTGTGCTCTCCTCATGCACTTAACCATGTGTCTTACCAGAAGTCAGTACATAGCATCCTCAAAGGTTGGGTCTGCATTTCATTGTAGTGGTAATGAGGGGGAAAAAAACGAAGAAGAAGACGACAAATGGAGTAGGAGTTTGGTATAAAAGCATTTCCCCCTCAAGAACCCAAGAGAGTCATTGAGCTATGTGCCAACAGTCTCATGCTTCTCAGCTTCTAGTTCATCTTTGCCCTGAACTGTGATATTTAGAACTAGAACCTGTAAACATTGCTTTGTTCTCAACCCAATAGGACTTGTCAATAGAAGGTGCTAGAGGGACACTGCCTAAAAAGGGGGGGCCTCTTCTTTTCTTCTTGCTCCTGTGTGGTCAGTGGGTGGCTTTCTGGCTTGTGGTGTGCAAGAGATCAGTGTTTCACATCATTAGGTAAGTTTGGCTGATTCCCCAGTGTGTGGCTTCCCAATAAGCCATGCTGGCCTCCCAATGGGTACATTCCTAGCAAGTTTCACTGGCACCCCAGCTGGTGGTTCCCTCACCAACCCAGACTGTGACACCTAATGAATTTCACTGCCATAGGTTGGGCCACAGACACATTATCTCCAGTAAGGTCTGTGTCTCTGGCTTGGTAGCATAGAGGACAGGGATGAGAGCATGGTTCTTCTAAGTTATTACCTAAGTTATTGGGTACTTTCCCACAGCCCCAGAAGTACTGGCTGCTCCCTAAACCACTACTCCTGTGTTTGTTAGTAATCTCCTCGCTTAGTAGTCAGTCTCCTTTTACTAGTTAACGCTTTATATTAGCTTTTCCAGTTTTAGTGATGGTGTTATTTCTGTCTCCTGCCTGGATCTTGACCACTACAGGTGTAAAAGGGTCTTATAGAACCCTGAGGAGAGCACCATCTGGGGACTCAGAAATTGGGATCCTGCCTTTAGCCATATAACCTTGATTAAATCACATAGCCTCTCAGAACTTGTTCCCTCATCTGTAAAAAGGTGATGATTTATGTGACAAGGTTGTGTGAGCATCATGTAAAATTTAAATGCACTGAAATGTGGTAGCAAAAAAGAAGATGGGTATATTTTCTTTAAGAAAAAAAAATTTACATGTATTCTGAGGACTTGTTGGGTTGTTTCCTAGGAGTGAAAAAACAGCATTTTCTGTCAGATACAATGTCATCAAATAAATTGTCGGTCAGTTGACTTTGCTAACTTTTCAGAGATGAAAGCAAATATTGTGAGTCCTTAGTTGTTCAGGTTTACAGCACTATGAAAAGTATGACTGAAATAACAATCATTTTGAAATGCTAGATTCAGACTAATTTGATTATCTTCTCTTCTGGAACCCTTCACATTTGCTTTATTTCTTCTTGTCTGCTTTACCCTTTCTGAGTTTGATACCTGTGTCAAGAATGAATTTTTTCATTGCTGACACTCTTTGTGCAGAACATGGCACTGGATATTACATTCTATTAAAAAAAGAGTTTGAGAATCTTAAAAGCTGAAGAAAGAAACGCATTCCTACCCCCTTGCACATTCTCTGGCACAATGTAAATGCTCAGCAGAATTCTACCTAATAACAGATATGTCCAAAGTAACAGCATATAAAATTTCATTATATGACCACCACCTTAATATGAATTTTTATCTTCAGTATGTAATGATTATCTCTTTACACATATACTAATGTCTTAAGGAATGGAATGAAAAAGAGCACTTATTGATGAAGAAAAGACAGAATATGCTTAGTAGTGAGGCTGAGGTTAAGAAAAGAAGCCAGATTCTTCAAGAGCTTGGGACAGGGTCTGAGAGGTGGTATGGGTGGTAATAATGGCAATGGAGGATAAACTTGACACGCTCCATAGTTTGTCTGTGATCATTCCTATTATTAAACCTCCTTTCACTTCTGCTTCAGTATTCACACACAAATATACTAATCCATATTTATAAGGTAGATTTACTTAGCATAATACCAAGCTTCTCAGACTTTTCTATCAAAATATCTCTCAACAATGATATACTTACCCCACCCCCAGCCAAGAGTAATCTTATTTGACGTCCTCCACTTTTATCTAAAAATTCATATGAATTTTCTGCTCTGTAATAGGTTCATATTTATATGGATATTAAATATGATTTTTCTCCCAAAACATTGCCTAAAAGATGTTCCAGAAGGATTTGCTGTGTTTATCTGCTGGTTTCTTAGCCCAGCCTGGTGACTCCATGGGTATCTATAGCTTAAGTCCAGTAACTAGATATGCAAGCCCAAGTCCTAGAAAGAGAATTTGGACTGCAAAGATAGATGTGGGCACACTTTGAAACCTTGGCTCTTCAGCCTTACCCAGAACTGTGCAAAATGTGAGAAGAGAAAAACACTGAACTCCAGTTTACAAAATCTTTTGCTAGGCAGAGAAGAGAGGAAAGATCAGGGAAAAAGACCATATTCCAAAGAAAGGATTGAATGTTGAGAAATCAAGCTTCTTGAAGTTAGTGAGAGGAAGGTTTAGGGCTTAGATGCCTCCAAACACTTGCACAGAACTGCATATTTCATTGGTATTTTATCAAATTACATTATAGTGCTAATTCTTCTTACCTGAAAACCTCAAATATTTTGATGATGGTAACTTTTAGATTTATATCAATTAAATTTGTATGGAAGGGTCAGAACTGTTTCATTTTGATCTAGAATTAATGTCCATTGAATGTATTTCTGCATTTCATAGAACCATCTTATTTTTCAGTATCGGTTATATGATTGGGATAGAATATATGGTCTAATGTCTGTAATGCAGGAACTTCCTCTCGAATAGTACTGTCAATTAGTCACCTAGCCCTGTGCAAAAAGATGTGGAGACAGGTAACATTTGACTACTTAAGTCTGAGGATATTAGATCATTTTAGTTGCTAGAAAGTTCTGAATTATGTGACTTTGGTCTTTATAAAGTGCCTTTTTGTGTGAAGTTCCTGTACCATATACTATATACAAATTGGGGAAAGAGAACTGCAAAAACATTTAAATAATTGTTTCACCTTAACTACAGAGTTGACAATGTATGGAGAAATTTGACCAGCTCAATAAATGAAAACATTATAATATTTTGTTGTTGTTGTTCTGTAGCTTTGAAGCGATTGCAATCTTTTTGGTAAAAGATAATGGGTACTTTAGTAAAAACGCAGGATACTGCAGCTGCCTATTTACCGTATTCACAAAACACAGCAAGCTAATACTGGATCTGAAAATGTATACCTTTTCATGAAGTACTATACAGGGGTACTTCTTACATGTCAATATCTGAATTTATCTTTCTTTTTGTTTTGCTTTTTACTTATTCTGTGCCTGTCAATCTTTCATCATCAGTTCACAATCTACTAAACCCCAAAAGATTGTTTCATACCTTTTTATACTTTTAGACCCTCCTTACTAGATTTTTTTAAACACTTCAGAAATTCAGGTACTTCAATTTCATGCCATCAAGTAGCTATATCTGTCCCCCACTTTTTATTATTAAATGAGCAGTTCAATTTGTCACTTTCTGCTTCGTGATTCTAAATCTTTTAAAACCATTTTACCATTTTTTTCATGCTTTCATCCTTACAGTAAACTATCTATAAAACACTCTTTTCTAACTGCTTTTTTTAATATTATTATTCCTTTTCTTTTCCAAATCCACTTCTCAATTTATCCTTTTTTTCTCTATAGATCTTAGGATATGTCTTCAGTTTCCTATCAATTCCCATCAAAAATTTTTAAAGTAAACTTAAAATATCCTACATGGATTTTTAATATCATTTCTACTGCCCATATTTTAATCTTGCCTGTTATTTTTTTTTATCATTTCTGTTGTTAGTTTAAAATGACAAAAGCTTCCATTGCAAGGAAGAAGCATAAAGGGACAGTATGATCATAAACTCAACTTTGTCAATGGTGTACATTAGGTATAAAGAAAGTTATGGAAAGAAAGTGAACATATTCTCTTTTGAAATGGTAAGGAACAGTTAGATGTATTTTCTAGTGTTTGGAAAAGCATATTTCAAAAAATTCAAGGGAAACTTCATCATGCTTCCTTAGCCATTTTACTGAGAAGCAAAAATACTTATGAATAATTGGAGGTAATAAGAATGTATTTCTACTCATACTAATTTTAATAGTTTTGAAACCTCCAAATACTGTTCTTTGTAGTGTGGTTTACTTTTAACCGTTTTGTGTGTCGTGAGTATTTTTCAGAATATGATGAATGCTAGTGGTCTTATTCTGTCCTGCTGCTCTACCACAGATACACATAAGATATATCTTCCAAATATTAAATATCATTTCATTTATTTATAGATCCACTGAAGCCCAATCATTTGCTTGGATATGAAATTCTTTGAAAGTCCAACCTAAATAAACCTCTTGTATACTTTTTTACTTATATATAATCAGCTGAAAGTTATCGTGTCTGCTGAACTCCTATGAAATGCAACCTGATTCTTTTCATGACACTTCTTTCTGCCTTTTATTATAAAATTAGACTTACCTCAACCTCAATTCTAGGCTACAACTTTTTTAATAACATGGCTTATGTTTGTATTCCTCACAGAGGTTGAATGAATAAAGAGAAATATAGTACTAGGGAAAAAAAAACTACAATGAATATTTATCTATTGTATTTAATATGAGAATGTATCTATTAAGCAAAGAATCAACTGATGCTAGTAAAGTAAACCCAATATTTAAGAATGTATTTCAAAAGATCAAGAACAGCAAGAAGTTTTGAAAGCTGTTAAGGTTTTGAGACAGTTATCTCCTGTTTTATATATTGAGAATATTTTTAAAAGTAAAAGAGGGAGTTTAAGTTTCTTTAAGAGAAAATTGTAGTTAAGATGGGTCAGAGAAAAATTGGATTCATTTAATTCCTTTAGATTAAAGGAATTAGATTAATCTTCCAACTTAATCTCAATGAAATCTTAGGGCAGTAAAAGAATTAGGAAGTTTGGCAAGTCATTGTCTGTAATCCGAAGGAAAGTGGACATTAAGGGATTGAGTAGAAGATGAGTGAAAAACAAAATTTTAATGTGCTTCCCAAGGAGAGAATGATGCATTCCACAACTATAGACCATAAAAATGAGGATATCAAGAGAAAGAAGTGGTAACATGATGCTAGCATAGCTTCATGAAGAACAAGTCAAATGTGGGGCACCTGGGTGGCTCAGTCAGTTAAGCATTCTAGATTTCAGCTCAGGTCATGATCTCAGGGTTGCTGAGTTCTAGTGCTACATTGGGCTGGTACTGACGGCATGGAGACTGCTTGGGATTCTCTTTCTCCCTCTCTCTGCCTCTCCCCTGCTCATGCTCAATCTCTCTTTCTGTCTCTCTCAAAATAAATAAAACTTAAAAAAATGTTTAAAAAAAGAACAGGTCAGATGCACATTTTTACTTATAAAACATGGCTTATTTGTTGTGGATCCATGTTAGCTAAATTGTTAAATATTAATGTCTTCACCACTTTTCTGATATCAACAATGAGTACTCCAGGACCAGGTCTCCATCATCTGTTTAATATCTTCAAGTAACAGGGTGCCTGGGTGACTCAGTTGAGTGTCCCACCCTTAATGTCATCTCAGGTCATGATCCCAGGGTCATGGGGTCAATACCTGTATCAGACTCCACACTGAAGATGGAGCCCACTTGAGGTTCTTTCTGAAAATAAATAAACATTTAATATCTTCAGGTGATTTCAACTTGTAAATAATCTTTTAGCACATTCCCCACATCTGGTTTTACCAGGACTACACAGAATAGGCCTGTTACTTCCCTCTTACAAGCGCCCGCAATATTACATGTGATCAACTGCTGCCTTTATTTCCTCATGTTAATTTGGTGGGATCACTCTTGGTCCTTTTTCAAAACATCTAAGCCTTTTCTTGAGTAATTCACTGACCCTAAACCTGTCAGATATTTTAAGACCACTATCATAATTTTAATACCGTAAATGTATTCAATATATGTTTAATGCAAAATATACTTTGAATAACTAAAACTGTACTATGAAAAATATTATACATTTCAGAATATCACATAAATATTTAATGAATTTCAGACCATGTTATTTAGTGACAATTATGAATATTTTACCTATAGTTAATATTGGTTGTGATATTGGTCAACTAGTAGTTATATAGGATCTGAATTTAAATGACTTTCATCTAGTTTTGAGTCTTAATGAAAGAATTTGCATATACTAAGGGCTTCTAGAGTGTAATGACTGCCATTTTAATAAAATTTCAAAGTTTTGAGGACATTTTCATTACAATATAATTCAGCTTCCTACCTTTGGCCATATTTAAATATTTATTTCTGTTGTCAACAGTATCCTTATAGAACTAGAAATAAATAAGGGAGTAATTTCTTCACTTAGTGACAATAGGTTTTAATTTTTTAGAGAGTCCTATACACTGGTAATTTGTGTGACTGAAGGAGTTCAGGAACTCATTATTCAGATGTCTTGCATACCTCAAGAAGAATAAACATTGCATTTTCCTCTTGAAGACCCCAAAATATATTTAAGGATGTCAGTTTATATATAAACATACCCTGAAGCTCCCACTTTAGCAGGAAGCTAAATAAAAGAAGTTTAAGTTTTCCCAATACTAATGGAGATTTACTTCCCAGCCCTTTTCCCTGAAGACAAGTGTAGTCTCTCCTCAAGGGTAGGAAGATTTGCATATGATTTTAAGGGCTAGAACCCCTTTTCTGCTCTCTCCAAAATGCCTTCAGTATGTTTTGTCATATTGCTTGATGATTTTGCATTAGAGATTTATCCTTGAGATAATAAAACACAAATATCTCTGAAAGGGTTTCTTCTGCTTTAGTCATATTCCTATGGCTACTAGGGAACAAAATGTGTTTATATGTTACAGGATAAAACGAAGATTGCCAGCCAACAAATCCCTAGAGTCTGTACTACATTAAACGTTGCTTAGCAATTTCCACGATTTTCTCAGTCTAGTTTACAAATAAAGACATTAAAAATCAAGGGCATGTGGGTATGTTACATGAAGTTGTGAAATTGGTATTTACTCTGTGTTTCTAATCTCTGTATTGATTTAAAAACAAAATAGGGGCGCCTCGGTGGCTCAGTCAGTTAAGCGGCCGACTTCGGCTCAGGTCATGATCTCGCAGTCTGTGGGTTCGAGCCCCGCGTCGGGCTCTGTGCTGACAGCTCAGAGCCCTGAGCCTGTTTCAGATTCTGTGTCTCCCTCTCTCTGATCCTCCCCCATTCATGCTCTGTCTCTCTCTGTCTCAAAAAATAAATAAACATTTAAAAAAAATTAAAAAAAAAAAAAGAAATAGCAGGTTAATAGGTGGTGTGCTAGGGTGGCAATAATTTAGTTGGATGTTGCGGACAGGTGTTTCCTGGGAGGTAATTTTTTTTTTAACGTTTTATTTATTTTTCAGACAGAGAGAGACACAGCATGAACGGGGGAGGGGCAGAGAGAGAGGGAAACACAGAATCTGAAGCAGGCTCCAGGCTCTGAGCCATCACTGGGAGGTAATTTTTAAGCCAGGACTTGAATGAGATATAACCTCCAGTTGCAAAAATTTTATAGGAAGGTATCTTCAGACAGAGGAAAAAGTATCTAGGACCTGAAGTAGTTAGGAACTTGCCGTGTCAGAGACTAGGTAATTTTCATTTGTATTGTTTTATGCATTCGATTATACTTTCCCTTAGGTTAATCTATATAAGGTCTTCCACAATTTGGACCCTGCTTGAAATTTAATACTGCCCTGATCCTTTCTCACCATGCTCCATGCTAGTCAGTGCCTCTGTGACTTTGTAAAAGCTGTTTATTTTGTTTAATAGCCTCTCCTTGATTTGTTCTTGGCTGATTAACTGAATCCTCTCTTAAACTCTGCCTCAGGCATTCCCTCTTTTAGGAAGCCATCTCTTATTCTCTCCTGCCCACCATCCATTGATGGATGCCCACCATCACTCAGTCTTTGTGCTACCATTGACTTGTGCACTCGGCACTCGGGCTTTTTTTTCATTTATTGATTTACCTATCTGCTTTTATCACTAGTGAGTTTCTTTAGGAGAGGGACGTTATTGTAATTCATACCTGACTACACACGGTCCACAATACTAGTGGTACTAAATAGTTTAATACTAGTAGTATAAGTAGACAATAAATCATTGTTAAATCAGTGGGGTATCTTTTTGTTATGACTTAACTAATGTAACATTCATCTTCAGAACAGTTTGTATGACATACTTATTGTAGTTGATATCCATAAATTAACTCTTCACTCTAGCTGTATTCTGTAGCTGCTAGGATGTTTATCATTATTTCATTTCAAAACAATAAAATGTTACATGAAATATAATCATTCATGTTTAATGCAGACTACACTCATAGAAATATTGTAAAAATATTAATTTCTGACAGTTTTCAATTTAGTTTTTCTGTTTAGCATATTTATGATAGATTTTCATCCTACTTTTTTAATTTTTTTTTTTTAACGTTTATTTATTTTTGAGACAGAGAGAGACAGAGCATGAACGGGGGAGGGTCAGAGAGAGAGAGGGAGACACAGAATATGAAACAGGCTCCAGGCTCTGAGCTGTCAGCACAGAGCCCGACGCGGGGCTTGAACTCACGAACCGCGAGATCATGACCTGAGCCGAAGTCGGTCGCTTAACCGACTGAGTCACCCAGGCGCCCCCATCCTACTTTTAAATATGTAGGCATGGAGAACTAGGTACTATTTAACGAAAATCGTGATTTAATAGCATGTTTTATGTGGCTTGTTGGTTTCTCTTTTTAATTTAGAGTAGTCGTTATGTTTGAGATCTTCATTACATTTCACGTACCAGAACTCACTGTTCTTTCTTAAGTTGGAACCTGAGGGCTTTTCTAATTCCCAAATGCCTGGCAGAGGTAGAATAGCTGGATGAGAACCTGGGAGGAAAAATTACAGGAGGTGTGGCATGGTCAGTCAGAGGAGGATATGGGTATTTCGGCAGCACCAGACTTTAAGGGATGACAGAGATATCACATTAAAGTAACCATGCAGAACTGGAAATACGTACTTGGAGCTTCCCCCACCCCAGGAAGTTTCCAGTATACTGGCACTTGCTCAGTGTCTGAAGAGATAAGTATCTACATGATTGGCATATGTTCTAGGCTTTATCCATAGTCAGGAAGTGTTTTCCACCCTACAAGTTCCCCTTGAATTCATTGGAGGTACAATTGTATGATACAAATTTACTGAATGAACTAAGCTAATGAATAAATGTATAAGTCTTTAATATCAGTTCCTTTACTTGTCTTTAAAGTTTATATCAATATGTACTCCTGGATTCTTATTTTATCTAATGAGATAGAATCTACTACTAATAGTCTGTTTTGAAGCTCAAATTGTTTGCTTTGCCCTGTGGGGGCTCCTTCAAGATGGTTGCTGTCCTTTTGACATGTGCTTTTGATTATTTGAATACTTTGTTGCTTCTTTATATAACAAAATGTTCCAATTTTATCTTACTTTTTCCCCAGCTCTGGAATCTGCCTCCCCACCCCCACCAAGGAACCCTGTTCCCTTTTGTGAAGAATCATATTTAGAAACCAAGATAGGATATTTTGACTTATTTATTGCTGTTAGTGGGCCATTATTTCTAAGTCTTTTCAGTGGACAGACCTAGGAAATATGTGTGTATATATATGTAATATATTAACTACCTTTATATATATTAAAAATGATTTCATGCTGATACTTCCCATTAATATCACAAATCCCTTTACTTTTCATAAGAAGAGATAATCACTGGCTTATTTGTGAACAAAATACTAACATTTTTGAAGAGATCTGAAAAGTAATAATATTGATCTCAAAGCCCATTCAAATAAGTTTTATTAATATTTAAACATAGCATATATTAGAATCTTAGATATTGGAGGAAGACATTATCTAGGACTGTGATCAAGATGTTATACCGTAGACTCTTGAAGTCAGTTTCTGGATCTGTGTTGAAATAGAAAAATAAGATAAAAGGGTAAAAGATTGTCTTAATCCTTCTCAACATTGTTAACTACACGGAGAAAGCGTATTAAGCATGCATGACACCCAGAATCTTGAAATGAATGCATATTTATGAGAGGAGTATAAACAAATAAGGAAGTGTTACAGTGACATAGTGACACTACCTACTGGGAAAAATACTAGTGTTTCTCATTGGATAAATATGTGGATACAGTCCTAATACTAGCCATTCCACTTAGCAATAGCTTGACTATTATTTGACTACTAATGAGAATAACTTGGCCAGAGATGAAGAGGAGGAGTTGTGAACATCTAAACAATGGGACTTGCATCATAAAAGCCCTAGGGCTATGTAATCTAGTTCTTACAGACTTTTCTCCCAGGAGACTTGGAGAACTTTTCTCTAATGGTCTGTGTCTCCTCCACTAGGTTGAAAACCAGAGCCTCTCTACCTGGTTTACTAATCCCAAAGATTAATTCAGTAGAAGTCCTCGCTTATTTTTACTGGTTCCTTTGCTTTATCTGGGAAAATAAAGTGTAAAAAGTATAGTTGATGGTTTAGAGTTTGTTTTATGTGTATAGTAAATCAAAGATCCCCATTTTAATACGGCATCCTCTATGCACTTGCTAAATACTCCCTTGTAATAATTTAATGACCTGAAAATGATGTAAATATATATACGTATATACTCATGTTATTTTTAACTTCAGAAATCAGTGTCTTAAAAGTGAATACCTGAAGAACTACCACTGTCATTAGAAAAATTTTTTGACCAGTGTTTGAAGGTAAAATTAAGTAACACTGAATAAGGAGTTATTATGTGATATACATCATATGTATTACATTTTACTTATTTATCAAAACTATGTATTTGCTAGAGCTCTTATTATTCCCATTTTATAGAAGAAGAAACTGAGATTATATACTTTATTGAACTTGGTCAGCCTCTTGTAACTAATACATAATAGAGATAGGATTTAGGGGCGCCTGGGTGGTTCAGTCGGTTAAGTGTCCAACTTCGGCTCAGGTCATGATCTCACGGTCCGTGGGTTCGAGCCCCGTGTCGGGCTCTGTGCTGACTGCTCAGAGCCTGGAGCCTGCTTCAGATTTTGTGTCTCCCTCTCTCTCTGACCCTCCCCTGTTCATGCTCTGTCTCTCTCTGTCTCAACAATAAATAAACATTAAAAAAAAATTTTTTTTAATAGAGATAGGATTTAAAGCCACATATGTTTGATTCTAGACCCCATACCGTCTTGAGTGCATCACATAAAACTTTGCACTGTCCTTGGCGAAAAACAACTTTTGCTAAGTTGATTCCTTACTTTGTGGTCCATAAAGGAAGGATGTTGGTCTATCTTAGCGATCTCTATATTTTTAATAAGCAATAAATAATATTCACCACACATAATAGCTTTTTTCATGGTCTGTATTCATTATTGCAAAATAACTATGACTCAGTGATGCTTTGAACTTAATTTTATTCATTAAAATACATCTGTATATGCATATGAAAATACCAGTTGTGACAACAGAATAGAGAGTTTTGTTTTGAAAGGTAACTTAATTTGTAACTGATAATTGACCATAAGTAGATTATGAAGGTATAGAAAACATATATGTGGGTAAAAGTTGGCCTGGAGTTAATTTTTTTCTTTCTTTTTTTAATAGAGTTGTTGCCATTAAACTTTTTTGTTGAAGTATCATCAACATACAGTGTTATTAGTGTCAGGTGCACAATATAACGATTCAATAATTCTGTACATTACTCAGCACTCATCATGATAAACATACTCTTAATCCCCCTTATCTGTTTCACTCTTCCCCTACCCACCTCCCTTCTGGTAACTACCAGTTTGTCCTTTGTATTTAAGAGTCTGGTTTTTTGTTTGTCTCTTTTTCTTTGTTCATTTATTTTGTTTCTTAAATTCCACAGATGAGTGAAATCATGTGGTATTTGTCTTTCTCTGCAACTTGCATCCATATCTTGGCTATTGTAAATAATGCTGCAGTAAACATAAGGGTGCCTGGGGTCATCTTAAATGAACTTTATCCAAAAGGGCTGCCTAATAAGCAGTAGGATCCCATCAGAGAGTCCATGAAGAGATGAACTGAGAACCAAATCACAATGAAGTGCAGGGGAGAGGATGCTTACCAATGAATGGAGAGAGAAGTAATGATCTGAAAACCCTGCAAAGAACTGAAACACCCTGCAACAGAAAAACACAAGAGTCAGCTTTGACACCTGTCAAACCAGAGAGCAATGATGGCAGCTTACAAAAGTACCAGCCTATGCCTTCATCTCTCCTCCATCCACCATCTTGAAGCCTGGCGTGATCAGAAACAGTACAAGTTAGCAATTTCAGAGAGGAAGAAAGACAAGTTTGAAAAGTAGGGGAATATCTGTCCAAGCCATACTGTACCCTGCAGGCCTGCCTTCTGTTGCATAGCTGATTAGGTGAGTGCAGAAGCTTTAATTTTAAATGAAGCTTGTAGTTTTTGTTATTACTCTGAATGTACCTATCACTTTCAGAATTGAAGTCGTTTAAGTAACTGAAGTACCAGGGGGATTTTTATTATTTAAGAACAGCTGTGGGACGCCAACCAAGATTTTATCCAGGGGAAAAAGAAGAATTACCCTATAGCACACTTTAACAGACATTATGAGAGAAAAAGTTACTTAATGATTTCATTTGGCAATTCTTTTCCTTCAGAAAATCATCATAGATTTATATATCCATATATCATATATCCAAAAATACATACTTTATATGTGCATGTATCGTAGGGAGGATATTTCCTTTTGCAGAGTATTCTTGTTTAAAAATTCTTACTTGATTAATCTCTTAATTGCATTTCTGTATATTCTTTGTTTCTAAATTCCTTAGCTGTAAGCAAATAAGGGTCAGATTTTTATATGCAAGATTCTGTATTTTTCTTTATAATTGGAGAAGATCATATTTTACCTAAACTCCATGAGCACATGAGATATGACACCCTATCATGTTTGTGTGTGAATATTTATAAAGTATAAGTCATCTCAAATTATAGGATCAGAATTAGATTTGAAAAAAAATGTATTCAATAAGATGTGTAAGAGGAGATAGACTTAATTCTAATTGAATTCACAGAGGATTTGAAATTAGATGTAAATCTCTAATATCATGTTACATTAAATATAAATTAGTATTTGATTTGCATTCAGAAAAATGTACTATGTTCACTTCTGAGTACCATTTAGACAGAACATTAGAGCAATATCTTTGTTTTTTCTTCTCCCCCTGCCACCTAAATGTTATTGAAAAATCTGTCCAACCTGATTACCACTATTAAAGACTGGTTTTGAGAAATCCAGAGAAACTAAGATTTACATTTTAGTGGGAGATAGAATACACTAAGTATTTTTTGTAAGTGTGGAAAAAAATGTTTCTTAAGAGGTAAAAATTTTAATACCTTAAAAACTAACCAATACTGAATTTTAGATCTTACAGCTAGAAAAGATCTATAAAACACAAAAGGGTTTCTTGAATAAATGTTCCACACTTAGTTTATAGAATTAATTTAGGACATAGTGTTCTCTATTCAGTGTGTAGGCATTAAAGAAATGTTATTTGAAACTGATGTTGGTAATTAACTTAGAAAACCTTTAGAATTTGGATTTAAGTCCTATGATTTAGAATTTACGTGTTATCCAAAGGAGATTAGTATTGGTTATGACACGGACCCTAAAACCACCATTTAATGAGGTGTATTAAAAAAAGAGTATTCTAGTATAAAAAGCTATTAATGATCTATAATGACCTCATTCTTTCTTGTATGATGTAGGTAATAAAGTTTATAAAATGTGCATTTATACTATTTCATTAATAACCATGGCTATTCATGAAAAAAAAATAAAACCCTAAAAATAACAAAAATGAAGTTATTAACATTTAGTATTACTCTGAAAATTGAGGCTGCCTAAAAATACTAGTTGTGATTATATGGCATTCTGAATTCAGTGACCTCTTTGACAGTCCTAATTTCCTACCTAAGAGCTATTCTCCACTTCTTCCTTACTGACAGAACCCCTTTTTGTTCAGGTTGGCAGTGTTCCCAGATAAAATATTCACCTTCTCAGACACTGTTGCAGCCAAAGGTAGCAATGTAACAAGAATGTAGGCAATGAGATACAAGTATATTTCTGCTGGAGACTTCTGGGATTATTTCTGTTTTTCTAACACATTCTTTGTGTCCCTTTCTTTTTTTCCAGCCTACAGCACATCTGAAGAGGGAGAAGCCGTCTTGCCTCTATGACTAGACAGGCATGAGGATAAAATCTCTGTGAGGATAATGGAACAAAGTTGTAGAAGGGGCCTAGAGTCCCTTCCTTTGGACTTCTTGTTATGTGAGGAAAATAAAATGCTACTACAAGGTTAAGCCACAGAGATCGATTTCTGTTTCATACATGTAAACATATCACAATTCATACAATGTCCATTTATTGGCAAAAGTATTCATTTTAAAGGGTTAATTTGAGATACTAGCAGATACCTAACACAATGAAATCTCAGAAAAATTAGTTTTTTAATCCATCATGATTTTTCAGTATTAGTTATCTCTAATTCATTTTTTTAAGTTTCCTTTATTTTGAGAGAGAATAGGCACATGTTTTTGGGGGGGGGGACAGAGAGAGAATCCCAAGCAGTCTCTGAGCACAAAGCCTGACATGGGGCTCAATCGCACAAGAACTGTAAGATCATGACCTGAGCTGAAATCAACAGTTGGATGCTTAACCAACTGAGCCACCTGGGTCCCCCTCTTTAACTCGTTATTTAAATGTCTCCATTCAATATCCACTTCGTTAAGGAATAGATCCTTATATATTCCATTAAAAATGATTTAATGGTGATGCCTGGGTGGCTCAGTTTGTTAAACATCCAACTCTTGGTTTTGGCTCAGGTCATGATCTCATGGTTCTTGTAAGATCGGGTCTCTCTCTCTCTTTCTCTCAAAATAAGTAAAAATTTTTTTTTTTTTTTTTTTTTTTAAATTTTTTTTCAACGTTTTTTATTTATTTTTGGGACAGAGAGAGACAGAGCATGAACGGGGGAGGGGCAGAGAGAGAGGGAGACACAGAATCGGAAACAGGCTCCAGGCTCCGAGCCATCAGCCCAGAGCCTGACGCGGGGCTCGAACTCACGGACCGCGAGATCGTGACCTGGCTGAAGTCGGACGCTTAACCGACTGCGCCACCCAGGCGCCCCAAAATAAGTAAAAATTTTTAAAAAATTATTTAATGATTTATTTATATTCAGTCATCACTGGAGGTTTGGAGTGTGTGTGTGTGTGTGTGTGTGTGTGTGTGTGTGTGTGTGTGTGTTTTGACCCATTTATTTTATCTATATTCCCACTTTCTTGAGGGTTTTTATCATTAATGGATGCTGAATTTTTTCAAGGAGTTTTTCTGTATCGAGATACTCATGTGATTTTAGCCCTTCATTTTTATTGATGTGGTGTATAACACTGATTGATTTATGGATGTTGACCATCTTAGCATCCCTGGCATGAATCACACTCAGTGTGGCATATGATCCTTTTAATGTATTGTTGAATTCAGTTTGCTAATATTTCATTGAGAATTTTTGTGTCTGTATACATCAGTGATATTAGTCTATAATTTTTTGTGCGGTGTCTGTCCAATTTTGGTATCTGGGTAATGCTGGCTTCTGAAATGAGTTTGGAAATGTTCCCACCTCTTTGATTTTTTTGGAAGGGTTTAAGAAACATTGGTATTAATTCTTTATATCTTTGGTAGAATTCACCAGTGAAGCCATCTGGTATGGGTTTTTGTTTGTTGGGAGGTTTTTGACTACTGATTCAGTCTCCTTAAAAATTAGTCTGTTCAGACTTATTTCTTCATTATTCAGTCTTGGTAGGCTGTATATTTCTGCAAATTTATCTATATCTTATATGTTGTTCAGGTTGTTGGCTTTTAATAGTATTCTCTTTGATCCTTTTGTATTTCTGTGGTATCTATTATAACATCTCTTTCATTTTTGATTTTAGTTATTTGAGTTCACTTTTTTTTCTTGGTGAAGCTAGCTGAAGTTTTATCTATTTTGTTTATTTAGGGAAAAAACTCCTTTTAGTTTCATTGATCTTTTCTATTGTTTGTTTAGTGTCTATTTCATTTAGTTCTGCTTTGATCTTTTTTATTTCCTTCCTTCTGACTCTGACCTTAGTTTGTTCTTCTTTTTCTAGTTCCTTTAGGTATAAAGTTTGAGATTTTTCTTGTTTCTTTTTTTTTAAGTTTATTTATTTTGAGAGAGAGCACATGTGTGCATGTGTGAGTGGTGGGGAGACCCAGAGAGAGAGAGAGAGAATCACAAGCAGACTCTGCTCTCAGGGTGCAGAGCCCGACATGGGGCTTGCTCTCATGAGAACCAAGAGATCATGATGTGGACTGAAATCGAGAGTTAGAAGCTTAACCAACTGAGCCACCCAGGGGCCCCTTTCTTGTTTCTTAATGTAGGTGTTTATTGCTATGAACTTCCTTCCATTTACTTTGTCTGATGGTAAAATAGTATATCAAAGAGACATTTATTGATAGAGCCAAGCCATGTCTTTTTATCTGACTCTGAGACTTCTCTGTCAGTTAACCACACTGAGTATTGAGAACAATTATAAAAGATTCTGCATCCAATTCCTATGAGGTAGGGAGGAGGGGTTGTCCATTTGAATAAGCAATTATTGGACACCAACTAGGTATTCTACAACTCAGCTCTGTTCTGACACTGTTTACCCAAATATAGCATCAGGTTCCACAGTTTAAAGGTTCAGTTTCACAAGACTGCCCAGCCCTCCTTCAAATGATAATCTCAAGTCTGTATTGTCACCTTTGCTTCCGACCAGTCAACTGTAAATAAGTTTCCAGTGACTCCCTCCTCAGGTTCAAATGATTTGCTAGAGGAGCTTAGAGGACTCAGGAAAATAGTGTACTTACTAGATTACTAGTTTTTTATAAAAGGATATAACTCGGGAACAGCAAGATGTAAAAGATGCATGGGGAAAGGACTTACAGCTTCCATTTCCTCTCTGATGTACCACTCTCCCTGCATCTCTGCATGATGGCATACCCAAAAGCACTCTGAATATTGTCCTTTTGGGATTTTATGAAAGCTTCATTATATAGGCATCACTGATTAAATCATTAGCCTTTGACAATTTTTTTCAACCTCCAGTCCTCTCCCTCCCCTCCCTAGAAGTCAGCCAGGGTGGGGATGGGGGCGGGGGTAAGACTGAACTTTTGCACCCTTTATTCATCTTGGTTCCCCTGGCAACAAGCCCCCCTTTCCAGTTGCTTTCCAAAAGTTACCTCATAATCCCAGTTGTAGAAAGGAGGTTGTTATGAATAACAATACACCCATTTCATCTCTATGGCTCCGAATCCACTTCAGGAAATGAGGACAAGAGACATTATAATAAAAGATGTTCCTATTGCTCAGGAAGTTCCATGGGTTTTGAAAGCTGTGAGAAGGGAACCACAGATGAACACCAAATATATATTTCTTATAACCCACGCTATCAAAAATGAATATTCAGAGATCTTTAATAAGATGGTAGGGGAGTAATATAACCATTTCGCTGATTAGTATATTAAGCATTATAATTACATCTCCTTGTTCAAAATCATTATTTTTTAAAGGTATTTCTGTATGTTTATATTTATTTTTATTTTTTTTAATTTTTTTTAACGTTTATTTATTTTTGAGACAGAGAGAGAGCATGAACGGGGGAGGGTCAGAGAGAGAGGGAGACACAGAATCTGAACCAGGCTCCAGGCTCTGAGCAGTCAGCACAGAGCCTGACACAGGGCTCGAACTCACGGACCGCAAGATCATGACCTGAGCCAAAGTCGGCCGCTTAACTGACTGAGCCACCCAGGCACCCCTGTATGTTTATTTTTGAGAGAGAGAGCATGCATGTAAGTGTACGCATGAGCAGGGGTGGGGCAGAATGGCAAGCAGGCTCTGCACTATCCGCGCAGAGCCCAACACAGAGCTTGATGTTGCAAGAACCTTGAGATCATGACATGAGCCAAAATCAAGAGTTGGATGCTTTACCGACTGAGGCACCTCCAAATCACTATTGATGCAGATGCTATTTCACTAAGAATAAAAATGTCTTAAATCTTAAATACCACTTTATACCTAAAATGACTTTTCTCAACTTTCCATTAACGTGACAGAAGATAAAAAGTTACTAAGGCAAAACATTTTGAAAAAGATAAAAACAACCCTCACTCACGGTCTGGGAAAGGTTTTCCAGTAACTGGATGGACACTGCCTAGACTGAGAAACCACTTGAAGACATCATATACTTTTCCCTTCAAGTGTGAATAGTACCTAAGAGAAGGATGGCTGAACAAGGTTGAGGTTCACAGCCACTACCCATCCTTAGTACAGAGAGGCAGGGAATTTTGCCAACTATAAATTTAAACTGCTGTTCATTTACTGAAATGACTTTACTTTCAGTGATACCTAGAAACATTACTGCCTTAGACTTTACTACCCTCTAAGTACCTGTAGCCCTCAAACCCTCAGAAAATTCAGTTCCAAGTAAAGCAGTATGAATAAAGAAGGACTGTGGATGGCAGTGTCTTGGGGAGTTTGGTAGGCAGGGAAGAATAAAAAAGACCTCCCCGACCTGGAATTGAACCTGAGTGAAATTTGCTAAGAAGGTAAATCATAAGTGTCTCACCACACATTCAAAAAAATTTTTTTTGAAATGGTAACTGTGGTGATGAAAAATATGTTAGCTTGATTTTGGTGATTATTTTATATATGTATATCAAAACAGCAAGTTGTATACCTTAATATATGCAACTTTTGTCAATTATACAATAAAGCTGAGGGAAAAGAGAAGTTGGGGGAAAAGTGGTCATAGAAACTGCACTGTAGGCAAAGACAGTGCTTGTGAGCAATTCTTGGAAAGCATAAAATTTTCATATATTGATGAGGAAAAAAAAAGTAATGACAGGCAGAATAATACAAAATAAATTCTCATCCTAGAAGACAGTGAACCAGACAATAGCGTAAGATCCCAAGTCACTATAGTCAACCCTGCTAAAAGCTAGAAATTGTTCTAGAAACTACATACATTAATTTACCTTCCACTTCTATGAGAGAAGGGGTCTTCTACTAGCAGTCGATTAGACAGAGACATCTACAGGAATCCATGCCCCCTTTAATAGACTAAACCAGACTCATTAAAAGGATTGAGCATTCCTTTTTCAAGGATGAGCATATAGAAAAATATACAAGCAAATAACCCTGATACTACTATTACAAATGCAAACAGACTGACTTATGAAAGAAAATCTTCAGTACAAGAGAAGAAAGGAATTTAAAATATTTCTTGAAAATGGTTTTACTAATAGGAAACAAAATAAATTACTTTTAAAATCTCTAGAACTGAAACAAATAATCTAACTCAAAATATTTAATTCAGATATCCTGATAAACTTAGTGACCTATTAAGGATAAAAAATTACCTTATTAAAATCCAGGCCCCAAAATAGGTAAGTTACTTAGGGACCAGAAAAAATATAAGAAACCTAAAGCAAATTCCAGGCTGGCTTTAAAATTAAATGTATGCAGCATCAAACACAAGAGACAATGGATTTTTGTTTTGTTGGTTTTTTTGTTGTTGTTGTTTTTCCTTTTTTGCAAAGTGATAGGCTTGGGAGCAAGTGACAACTGAAATATTCATTTTCTGATACACAAGTGTTTATAAATTACAGCACTGATGTAGAAACTCTCAAAGGTTTAACACATAATTCAGGGGATCAAGAATTAAAATTGAGAAGTAAAAAATGGAAATTTTTGAATAAATGTTCTTATAGTGAGCCTTGATATGAATGAATCTAATAAATTTATGTACACATGTTAACATAATTTGGCACAAGTGTAATGTCACTTGAAAAAAAAAGATATGTAATTCTAAAATGATAATCTATACCTCTTACCCATAATATATCCATATTAAATTACTTTAAGTGTAGGGATGTTATAAAAAGCACAGTAAATTTCTTGTTTTATATAGGAGGGTGGTTAAATTTGTTAAATTTGAAGCTAAAAATATATAATATAGGCCCTTTTTTTTTAATGCTTATTCATTTTTGAGAGACAGAGTATGAGAAGGGGAGGGGCAGAAAGAGAGGGAGACACAGAAGCTGAAACAGGCTCCAGGCTCTGAGCTGTCAGCACAGAACCTGATGTGGGGCTCAAACCCATAAACCATGAGATCATGACCTGAGCTGAAATCAGAAGCTCAACTGACTGAGCCATCCAGGTGCCCCATCTAACCAAGACCTTTCTTAAAGTATATAAAATGGACATTGATTGAAGATGGCAGAGTAGGAGGATCCTAAGCTAAACTCATTCCATGGATACAATTAGATAACACACGTCGATGTAAATAACAGAAAACAACCCAAGCATCATTGGTTGGCAGAACACTCTCCACAGCTAAATGTAGGGAAGAGGCCACATCAGAGGATAGGAGGGGGAGAGACTTGCTTGGGAGACAAATAGACCTACAGAACTGTCCACAGGAGGCAGGGATGTGGTAGGCACAGACAGGGGAGAGGACCAGACCGCCACCACAGCACCCCCAAGCAAGGGGGGCCCAAATTGGGAGGATGAATCCCCATAACATTTGGCTTTGAAAACCAGAGGAGCCTAACAATCAGTGGGGTTTAATACCTAGAGCTTTACTCAGCTCTAGGAGAACTTGAAGGATGGAGTCCCTGCCTTTAAAGAGACAACACAAGAAACAGCTCCACTGATATACAGCATAGAAATAGCAGTTTGAAAAATCACCTGGGGTATATGGGAAGGAGATTCATTTACTAGTCTCAGAGCATGTGCTGGAGGGGCAAGAATCTTTGGAAGTCTTCTACAAAAGAACTGGGGGAGCATTTTCTTCCCCCCACCCCCAGCCAGATACATAGATACCTGCAGGAACCAGCACATTACCAACTCTCCATTTAGCTTGCTAACAGTATTCCACATCCCTGCACTCTTCTGTGGATTTGAACCCTCCAACCGGACAGGTTTCAGCAGGAATTTTCCCAAGTGGCTGCAGGTCAGCTCCCACAACAGACCAGCGTGGACGTTGCTGGAACCATGTGTCCCACTCCCTGTTCCCCTGCAAACTTGCCACCTCCAATTTGCCCTTGGTAGGAGTTTATCCAAAGTGGTGTCACAAGCCTGGCAGTGTAAAAACAGCCCTGACAGGAGCCAGCCGGCTCCAAAAGTGACTCTTGCCCTGGGTAGAAGGGAAAATAACCACACATATCAGTCCAACTGCAGCTCCAGCAATGGGTTTGGGGCAGACATATTGTCTGACTGCAGGCCCCACCGACAAACAATAGCTTCTTAGGGAATAATACAGGGAAAATACCCTGCAGTCCAATGCTGTTGCCTCTCTGGCCAATGCCTGGTCTGACTCAAGCCCAAGGCAGCTCCAGGCTGGCCCACTAACAATACAGAGACCAAACCTTGCCTACAACAGGCAAAGAGCCATTGCAGATGACTAGACTGAAGGCAAAAGCAGCTCAGCCATAACAGTGGGGTATATACAACACAATGGGAGACACCCCTGAAGCACCAGGTTCTGGTGAATAGAAGATACTGTACTACAGGACACTACAAGATCCTCCTCTTTATAAGGCCACTACTTTCAAAAGCAGGAGATATAGCTGACTTTCTTAACACATAGATACAGACACAGAGAGTTAGACAAAATGAGGAGACAAAGTAATATATCGCAGATGAAAGAAGAGGACAAAATCACCGCAAGAGAGCCAAATGAAATAGAGATAAGAAATATGGCTGTTAAAGAATTTAAAGTAATGGTCATAAAAATACTTACTGGACTTGAGAAAAGAGTGGAGGACCTCAGTAAGACCCTCAACCAAGAGATAGAAAACATAAAAAAAAGAAATTAAAAAAAACTATAAGTGAAATTAAAAATACACTAGATGGAATTAATAGCAGACTAGAGGAAGCAGAAAAATGGATCAGCCACCTGGAGGGCACAGTAATGGAAAGTAATCAAGCTGAACAAGAGAGAGAAAAATAATGAAAAATGAAAATAGGGAACTCAGTGACACCATCAAACGTAATAACATTCAAATTATAGAGATACCAGGAAGAAAAGAGAGGGAAAAGGGAGCAGAAAATTTGTTTGAAGAAATAATAGCTGAAAATTCCCAAGTCATGGGGAATGAAACAGAAATCCAGATCCAGGAGGCACAGAAAGCCCCAAACCCAAAAAGGTCCACAACAAGATATGTAGTAATTAAAAAGGCAAAAAACAGTGATAAAGAGAGAATTTTAAAAACAGTGAGAGAAAGCAAAAACAGTTACATACAAGGCAAACTCCATAAGGCTATCAGCTGAATTTTCAGCGGAAACTTTTCAGGCCACAAAGAAGAGGCATTATATATTGAAACTGCTGAAGGGAAAAATCCTACAACCAAGAGTACTTTATCCATCACGGCCATCATTCACAGTAGAATGAAGAATAAAGAGCTTCCGCAAACAAAAGTTAAAGGAATTTGTGACCAACTGCAAAACTGACTATATAAGAAATGTTAAAAGTGACTCATGAGTGAAAATGAAAGACTATAAGAAAGAGTAAGAAAGGTGGGAAGCATAAAGCAGTAAAGTTAATTATATCTGTAAAAATCAGTGAAGGCATTAGCAAAATAAAAGGATGGAAACTATGAAACTATACACTGAAAAAATGGAAAGGAGGATGTGTAAAGGATGGGTTCAAACTTAAGTAACCACCAACTTAATATAGACTGCTATATGCATAAGATGCATAGAAACCTAATGGTAACTACAAATCAAAAACTGCTATTAGATATGTAAAAAAGAGAAAGGAATCTAAATTTATCACTAAAGAAAGCCATTAAACCATGAAAGAAAGCAAGAGAAGAAAGAAACAGAGAAAAACTACAAAAACAACCATAAAACAAGTAACAAAATAGCAATAAGTACATACCTATACATAATTACTTTGAATTTTTTTTTTAATGTTTTTTATTTATTTTTGGGACAGAGAGAGACAGAGCATGAACGGGGGAGGGGCAGAGAGAGAGGGAGACACAGAATCGGAAACAGGCTCCAGGCTCCGAGCCATCAGCCCAGAGTCTGACGCGGGGCTCGAACTCACGGACCGCGAGATCGTGACCTGGCTGAAGTCGGACGCTTAACCGACTGCGCCACCCAGGCGCCCCATACTTTGAATGTAAATGGACTAAATGCTCCCATCAAAAGACACTGGGTGACAGAATGGATAAAAAGCAAGACCCAACTATATGCTTGCTGCCTACAAGAGACTCATTGCAGACCTAAAGTCACAAGCAGATTGAAAGTGAAGGGATGGAAAATCATTTATCATATAAATGGAAGTGAAAAGAAAGCTGGGGTAGCAATATTTATATCAGACAAAATAGACTTTAAAACAAAGACTGTAACAAGAGACAAAGAAGCACACTATGTAATCATAAAGATAATTCAACAAGATATAAAATTGTAAATATTTATGCACCCAATATGAAAGCACCCAAATACATATGGCAGCTAATACCAAACATAAAAGAAATAATCAACAATAATGCAATAATAGAAGGGGACTTTGACAGCCCACTACATCAATGGACAAATCATCCACATAGAAAATCAACAAGGAAACAGTGGCTTTGAATGACACATTGGACCACATGGATGTAACAGATATACTTAGAACATTCCAACCTAAAACAGCAGAATACACATTCTTCTCAAGTGCATGTGAAATATTCTCCAGAACACATCCCATATCAGGCCACAAAACAAATCTCAACAAGGTGAAAAAGATCAAAGTCATATCATGCATCTTTTCCAATCACAATGCTATGAAACTAGAAATCAACCATAAGAAAAAATATGGAAAAATATAAATACATGAGGTTAAATAGCATGCTACTAACCAATGAATGGGTCAGTGAAGAAATCAAAGAAGAAAGCAAAATATACATAGAAACAAATGAAAATTAAAACACAACAGTCCAAAATCTTTGGAATGCAGCAAAAGCAGTTCCAAGATGGAAATTTACTGCGATGCAAGCCTACCTCAAGAAGCAAGAAAAATCTCAAGTAACCTAACCTTTCATCCAGAGTAGCTAGAAAAAGAAGAAAAACAAAACCTAAAACCAGTAGAAGAAATAAATAATAAGGATTAGAAAAGAAATAAACTAAATAGAAATTTTAAAAAAGCAGAAAAAATCAATATAACCAGGACTTGGTTCGTGGAAAAAAAAAAATTGATAAAGACTTAGTTAAACTCAGAAAAAAAGGAGGACTCTAAACAAACTCAGAAATGCAAGAGGAGAAATGGCAATCAACACAACAGAAATACAAAGAATTGTAAGAGATTATTATGAAAAATTATATACCAACAAATTGGACAACCTAGAAGAAAAGGATAAATTCCTAGAAACATATAACCTTTCAAAACAGAATCAACAAAAAATAGAAAATGTGAACTGATTACCAGTAATGAAATTGAATCTGTCAAAAAACTCCCCCCAAATAAAAGTCCAAGACCAGATAGCTTCAAAGGTATATTCTACCAAACATGTAAAGAAGAGTTAATACCTATTCTTCTTAAACTATTCAAAAAAAAAAAAAAAAAAAAAAAACAGCAGAAGGAAGGAAAGTTTCCAAATTCATTCTGAGGCCCACCTTACCCTGATACTAAAACTAGGAAATATGATGAAAAACCTGGAAATGTCTTATGATATTGCAGAAGGGGTCAAAACAATCAAAGAGTTGAGAATATTAGAATAGATTTACTATGTAAGACTTGAGTACCCATGACATGATTAAAATTCCTGGGTGAGGCAAGAAGACATCCCATAGGAATGCACTTCTGAGTTGGCACCAACATGTTTAAGAAGCTTGGTTGGTGGTAGCTGCACTCTGCAGGCTCTGATGACAGTGGAGGTTGTTGCTATCAAAGGGGGCTCTTTAATGTCAATGGCTATGAGGCCAAGGCATAGCACTAAATCATCAGAGGCATAGTAGATATAATTGCCAGTTTGCCATCCAGTTTCCTTGACCTTCAGGGATCTGTGGTAACAGCTAATAGGTCATGGAGTTCTTAGAAACAAACTAGACAGGCAGATACGTATGAGAAAGGAAGAGAAAAAAAAAAGATGATCGGGAAGATTGTTCATCAGCTGTTGAAATGGGAAAATGTGGCTTCTCACTCAATTTCCTGACCTAAGTCAGTTCTCAAAATCAGAACTCATTGATCAAATAACATGGTTCCCTTGTGAGAGAAGCCTGCAGTGCCACATGGAATTTAAACGGTAAATATGTCCTTGGTTATTCTCCAAAGGGACCTGCAATCATTCCCTGGGTAACTGACACTGAGGAATTGGAAAATCCAGACATTTCTAGGTGTGTTAGGTATAAGGTCTGAGCTGACAGTGATGCCATGGGATCTGAAATGCCACCATGGTTCTCTGGCTAAATGGGACCTTATGGAGGCCAGGTGGAGTTTGGCTCAAGTTCATTTCACAGTGTATCCAAGTATCTGTGGTCCTAACCTGTTATTATTTCCTTGGTTCATGTGTACATTATTGAGAGAGAAATATTTAGCAGCTGGTGTTATGGTCTGTGGAATAAGAGCCACTACGTCATCAAGAGCCAAGTAGAAACCCCAGAAATCACACTTCTAGCTGGAGGAAAATTATAAATCAGAATTAATACTATATTATGGGAAGAATTGCTGAGATCAATACCACTATCAAAGACAGAGGATGTAGGAGGATGGTTCAAATAATATTTCTGTTTAATTCAACTATATGTATCCTGCAAAAAATGAAATGGATCTTGGCAGATGTATATATTATTATAAATTTATCCAAGTGGCAGCCCCAATCACAGCTGCTACATTTTACCACCTGCCATAGTGGCTGCTATTGGGGCTACCACCTGGTTGATTGGCAATAAATTAACACAAACTTTGGCACATGTTGCAGGGCTACTGATCTTGCAGATAATTTTTTTTTTCCAATTCCTTTCACTAAGAAGGATCAACTTTGGTTTTTATTCTCATGGTAAAAACAGAAGTTCACGTTTACTCCCTAGCCCAGGGATAGGCTAACTGTCCTGTTCTCTGTCATGGTGGAGAATTTAGGTATCTTGATCATTTTGACAAGCCATAGAACATAACACTAGACTAGTACACTAATGACATGGTGAGTAGGAAGTTGAAAGTCCACCAGATATGCTAGTAAGACATGTTATATCAAGAGGATGGAGAGAAGTCTCATGAAGACTAAAGAGACTGCAACAGTTTTGGACGCCCAGTGGTCTGTGACATGCCACAATATTCCTTTTAAGACCAAGGGCAAATTTTCATGTTGCACCTGACACTCCTTCAATAGAGGTACAGTGTTTGATCAGTCTCTTCTGATTTTGGAGGTAGCATACACTGAAGTTGAAAATACCGCTCTGAAAAAAAAGAAAAAAGAGAAAGAAAATACTGCCTTGACCCATGTATCTTGTGACTTGAAAGCTATCCATTTTGGATGAGGAAAAGAGGAAGAGAGGATTCTGCAGAAGATCCACCCTGAGGTGCATAGCCACATGGGTCTTATGACTCAGCAGATTTGACAGATGTAGATATATCTGTGAAGAGAAAGTTTGCTGCACAAATTCTCTGATAAGTTTCTGGGATTTAGTGGTAGATCATGCCTTTTCTTTAAGAGAAATAGTCTCAATTTTAACAAAAATTCCTCTGTGATATTGGACCTTACTAGAAACTGATAACCTGACCATGGGATGCTAAATGACTATATCACTGGAGTTCCCTTTCCTTTCCAGAGCTGGATATTCTCAGATCCATCATTTCATACAGTTGGGCAGATGTAGAAACAGCATTTGGATTTCAGCCTGAGCATACCCAGCATGTACTAGTAAATCACACAAACAGGTGGCCCAGACATCCATGCACAGTAACTTCTATCTCAGTTTAAGTCTTTGGCCTTGAGGTGTATTCCCAACAATCAACTAACACAGAAGAAAGGAATCTAAGCTGATGCAAAGATGGACTGGTGAGATACGCTAATGCTAAACTGAAGAGGATTGATGTCAGTCCTTATGCTAGTGGACCAGTAAGCAAGTAAAAGGGTGTTAACATATTAGTAGTGGTAATCAACCCTATTTACCAGGACAGGCTACAGTTGCTACTTAAAGACGGTACAGAGGATGTTGTCTACAACCCACTGAATTTATGAGCTTATGCCCACAATAATTGTAAATAGATAACTGCAGTAACTGTGGTTAGAAAAAATGTTTTGATATCTATTTCTGTGTAAAATTTAGTGTCTTAAAACCAAAACAAGATGTTATTTTGTTTATGAATTTATATGGGCAGAGATCAGTAGGGGCATCTTATTTCTGCCATATGAATTTTCTGGGGTCTCAATTGGGATGACTTTAATATATAGGGATTAGAACAGTTGGGGACTACCCATGCATCTCTCCCTGTGTTCTTTTGGGTTCTTATGTGATTCAAAGCCTCTGAATGTCATCTCTCTAGATGTTGGATGGCTTCTACGGTGACTCAGAGCTCCAAGAGTAAGTGTTTCAAGAGATCAAAGCAAAAGAGGCAACACCTTTTATGACCCAGCCTTGGAAGTCATACATTATCACTTCTGCCATATTCTATTGGTCACACAGGAGCAGTCATAATGTAATGCATCTGGGCACTACACCAGGGCCTAAATAGTGGGAAATGTGGGTCATTGGGGGTCTATATTGTAAGATGGCTGTAACATAAAGAAAATAAAATGAAGGGATTACACTTAAGGAGTAAAGTTTTGAGCTTCCCTGCCAAGCAAGCCACTCAGAGATAGCCAACTGTGAAACAAAGGTAAAATGAGTGGTGGAGGAGAAAAGTGATACATCTCTATCAATTATGGCTTTGGAACTAGTTGCAGCAGTAGTACTTTTGGAAGTTTCACTAACCCTCTTACCTTAAATAGTTATGGTGCTTGAATCTGGAAACCATCTTGATAGACTCTGATTGATTAGCCTTCTGCTTTCTTTTTTGGGGAAGAAAGAAAAGGTGCTCTAATTAAGATCATCTTCTCTAATCACAATAAAGTACAACTAAAAATCAATTATTATTATACAAATCCATATAGAAAACACTACATACTATTTCTCACAGTCTCACTCTGTGCATGCGTAATTTAGAAATTGGCCAAGAACATGAAAAAATATACAGATTTGGGGGGGCTTTTTTCCCCTGCGATTTCTTCCTCTCTAATATCCTGTCCCCCTTCAATGACAGCCAGGTCAAATTTGTGTTTCCTCCGCCCAGTTAGACTTCCATTGTCTGTACTCTATTTCTCTTTGCCGGGATTGAAAAATACCTTCAGGCAAAAAACAGGGGAAAATACAGTACTTATTTTTTTCATATGCTTTTCTTCTCTTGAAAACTGTAGGCCTGGATTAGTTCTGCCCAAGGCCTGCCTGCAGACAGTTGCTTTGTATATGTTAATAAGTATTTATAGTTCTTTAAGGATAACAGTAAATCTGATACTGGTTAATCCATCATGACTTTCCAAAACACTTTGCATGTATTGCTTTAGATATGCTATCCTCAAACACAAAAATATAGTTGTATTACATGTTTTGTTAAATTTATAAGATGGTATAAGTGTTAACATTTTGTTTCTTATTTTTCACAGTCAACATTATGTATAGTAAAATCTAGTTTCTTTCTATGTACAACTAACTGGTTTGTTTCTTTTACTTAATGTACATCATTCTATTACCATATATGCACTACATGTTATCAGCTAATTTCATTAGCATGCAATAGCTAAATTACTTTAATTCTTTACAAGAACAAAGAATGCTCTGGTCAACATGCTTAATATTTATCTCTTCATTTTTCTCATTATTAATGAGATTAGGGTAACTTAATATAGTTATTAATCATTTAAATTTTTACTTCTGGGGGCGCCTTCGGTGGCTCAGTCGGTTGAGCATCTGACTTCGGCTCACGTCGTGATCTCGTGGTTTGTGAGTTTGAGCCCCACCTTGGGCTCTGTGCTGACAGCTCGGAGCCTGGAGCCTGCTTTGGATTTTGTGTCTCCTTCTCTCTCTGCCCATCCCCTGCTTGTGCTCTGTCTCTGTCTCTCAAAAATAAATAAATAAACGTAAAAAATTTAAAAAAATTAAATTTTTACTTCTGTTATTTTTTCCTTTTTTTTTTTTTGCTAGGTTCTATGGAAGTCATTAGATCTGCTATGTACTAAGTTTTATTATTTATTCATTGTATGTAATCCCTGCTACCACTTTAATCTCAATCTTGTGACTGAAATGGAATCTGTGACATACAACTCAGATCCTTGTTCAGAACCGGAGCGCTTATTTTCCCTCTGATGAAAAGTGATACTTGTAGACAGCCCATAATAATCATTTCTAATTAGGAACTGCCTTGGTAGAGAAAACTGTCTCACCCAAATTTACACTCCCTTCCTAGAAGCTGGTGAATGCAGGGATGACCAGCATCCAGGGACTGGTCAGTGTAGGCAAGTTTGGGCTCAGCCTCTCTCCAGTGTTAGAGAAAAAGCTTTCTCTGATACTGCAACATGGCACTATATTTCCCTCTAACCCAATCTTGCTTTCTTCCCTTCTCTCCCTTTCACAGGGTTGACCTCAAGAGCAGTCCATATAAATTTGCTCAGTAATGTCTTTCTTATGGTTTTCTTCCCAGTGATACAACCTGTGAGTGACATTGATTTATAGAAATTCTTACTTATGTTGCCCAATTCTCATATTCATCAAATTATGTTGGCTTTTCTCTTGAGATTTGAGCTTTTATATCTTGGTTTGGTAAACATATTCTGTGGTTAGCTTGATTGTTTCACTTTCATATGGAGGTCTTTCATTCATTTGGGGTTATTTTATTTATTGATTTATTTGTTTATTTGTTTTTGTAATGGTATGTGCTAGAAGTCCAATTTTATTTTTCTCTAAATTGCAAATTAAATCTCTAGTTTCATTTACAAAAGTATCCATCATTTCTTCAAGGTTATGTAATCTGTATCACATAACCTGTGATCTGTTTAAATCCTTGTTTTTGTATTCCTTCATTCAATCAGTCTGTACCTGCACTAGTACCACACTGATAATTTTATCATTTGGTGCTGGAAATCTGTCTTACTATCTAATAGTATGAGTTTTCTATCTTATACTTTTTTTTTACATTTTTAATGTTTATTTATTTTTGAGACAGAGAGAGACAGAGCATGAAGGGAGAGGGGCAGAGAGAGAGGGAGACACAGAATTGGAAGCAGGCTCCAGGCTCTGAGCCATCAGCCCAGAGCCTGATGCGGGGCTCGAACTCACGGACCGTGAGATCGTGACCTGAGCTGAAGTCGGACGCTTAACCGTCTGAGCCACCCAGGCGCCCCTATCTTATACTTTTTGAAAACTGCTTTAGCAACTCACAGAAAGTTACCTTTCTGTATAAATTTTGGAATAAATTTGTCAAGTTTCTCCCCAAACTTAGCTATGGTGTTGAATTGAATAGTGATGGATTTTTATATTTATTTGATGACAATTAAAATCTCTAAAGTTTTATTCACTGTATTCATGAGTATATTATATCTCTCTATTCAGATCTACTTTGATGTCCTTTAATAGAATTTTTTTTTAAATATCTATAAACCTCTCAGGCAATCTTTGCTAGATTATTTCCTAGGCAATTGATAGTTTTCATTGTTATCACAAATGGCATCTATTTTCCATTTCATTTTCTAGTTACTTATTTTCCAGTGAAGAGAACTTGTTGAATATATGTGAAGGATGATTTACTGAGCTGACAGATAAGATTGAAGAACTCTTTCAAAAAGCATTAGCAGGGAATAAGGAGTTGGAATGAATGGAAAAAAATTCAAAAGAAATGGAGACTAATAATAGAAAAAGCAATACCCATCTAGAAGGAGAGAGAAAATACACATATAGAGAAAATATTTGAAGAAAAACATACTGATAATTTGTGTAATTAATGAAAACTGGGGGCACCTGAGTGGCTCAGTCCGTTGGGTGTCCGACTTCCACTCAGGTCATGATACCCCAGTTTTTGAGTTTGGGCGCCGCATCCGGCTCTGTGCTGACAGCTTGGAGCTTGGAGCCTGCTTTGGATTCTGTGTCTCCGTCTCTCTCTGACCCTCCCATGCTCATGCTCTGTCTCTCTCTGTCTCAAAAATAAATAAAACATTAAAAAAAAAAAAGGAAAAAAAGGTAACTGTGAGACTTCCATTTAAAGGGGTACACAAAGAACTGAGTAGGAGAGCTAAGTGGAGAAAAAACTCTCATTTGGATATATTATAGTGACTTTTAGGATTAGTAAAAGCAAAGGAAACTGCTGAAAATTTTCAAAAAGAAACTAAAACTTGTCTTTCAGAGAGAAATTAAAATCCAGTACCTTTAGTCTTGACAACAATACTGAATACAAGAAAGTTTACAAGGAAAAGGATTTGAATCTGATATTATATTCAATTAAGCTATCATTTCAATGTTAGAGAAAAATGAAGATGTCAGAGAGTGAGTCTAGCAACATGAAGAATATCTTCAAAAGAATTCTTGGGGCTTCTGGGTGGCTCAGTTGGTTGAGTGGCTGACTCTTGATTCCAGCTCAGGTTAACCCAGGGTTGTGGGATTAAACCCCATGTTGTCCTCCTTGTTGAGCATGGAGCCTAATTGGGATTCTCTCTGTCTCTCTTTTCCTCTGCCCCTCTCTCCCACTCACGCATTCTCTTTCTCTCTCTCTAAAATGAAAAAAATCAAATAAAAAATTAAAAAAAAATAATTCTGAAAATTCTTAGAGGTTTAACTTTTGAAGGAATAGATCTCATAGCAAAAAATTGGTATAAAAGGGAAGAACATGTAAAAAATAAGTAGAATTTATTGATATCTGAAAAAAGTAATGCTTTTTTCATTTATATAAGCACAAAAATCTAAACCCAAACTTGTTAGGGGAAGTGAGGAAGATGGGAGAGGGAATTGTGTTGACATTTTTTTTTTCCTATTCAGGGGGAAACATAATTGTTCATAAAGTTATAGACATTGATAAGGAGAAAAAAAAACAAAATATTAATCTGTTTTATTCCCCCTGCTTAGTGCATTGCCCAGGGCACAATTTATGATAAAACGTATTTGTTAAAAGAACCTTAATGAATTAATGACCATCAAAATAATAAAAATATAATGCATATTGTTAGTTCATGAGAAACACCTAATTAAAATCAGGGAAATGGGAGACATACGATAACATTAATTGCAGTAGGTAGAAAACATCTTCTAATACAATAGTAACAAATTAATTTATGGTAAAACTTATTAATCAAAATAGGTAAAACAACAGTGAAAAGACAATGACTCTCAGATTGTACTAAAAATAAGAATTAGCCATGTTGTCTAAGAGATACTCAATTAGAAAAAACACCTAAACACACACAATAAGCAGAAAAATTGATAATGAATCATGGAAAAGATATATCTAAAAAACATCAAGTAGGGGCTCCTGGGTTGCTTCGTTGGTTGGGCGTCAGACTTCGGCTCAGGTCATAATCTCATGGTTCATGAGTTCAAGCCCAGGTCATAATCTCATGGTTCATGAGTTCAAGCCCGCGTCAGGCTCTGTGCTGAAGCTCAGAGCCTGGAGCCTGCTTTGAATTCTGTGTCTCCCTCTCTCTCTACACCTCCCCCAACTCATGCTCTCTCTCTCTCTCTCTCTCTCTCTCTCTCTCCCCCTGTCTCAAATAAATAAATGAATAAATAAATAAATAAATAAATACCAAGTAAAAATTTTAATATGAGAAAAAGAGCAAAGGTGAAAATAAAAATTATCATCAAAAGAGATATGAAATATGTATGAAAAAAAGAAAGCTGGGAAGATTGTAATCATCAATATCAAGCTGAGAGTACAGCCTCTAAGTAGAAAAAGGAATAACATATCTTATATGGAAAGACATAGTTAATGAACACACATGGAAAACTATAAAGGTAGAGATGAATTCAATGGCATTACTGTTAGGTGTAATAGATATGTCTAGAACATCATGACAAATGAACATAGAATACATATTTTCAAGCACATATGAAATATTTACCAATGATGATGATAAACTTGGCCTCAAAAGAGGTTTCAAAAAATTTCAAATAATTAGCAACATAGCATCTATATTCTACAACTACAAATGCAATACCATTAGAAATCAAACTAGAATATTTAGGAAAAAAATTCTTATCTCTAAAAACTAACATATTACCATTTACCCTTTGGTTTAAAGCAGAGATTATATGCTAAAATTTGAAATTCTTACATTATAATGACAATGAAAGCACTGGGTTGAAATCTGTTTGCTGCTGAAATGTAGAGGAAAATGTACCAAATTGTGAATATTACCAGAATATAAGAAAGATGGAAAACAAATTAACTAAAATCCGAATAAGCTAGGAAAAAAACCCAGCAAACTAAATTCAAACACAAAAGTAAAAGAGAGGAAAGGGATGCCTGGGTAGCTCAGTTGGTTAAAGGTCAGACTTTTGTTCAGGTCATGATCTCATGGCTTGTGAGTTTAAACCCCGCAAAGGGCTTTGTGCTGACAACTCAGAGCCTGGAGCCTGCTTCAGATTCTGTGTCTCCCTCTCTCTCTCTGTCCCTCCCCCACTAATACTCTGTCTCTCTTTTCCTCAAGAATAAATAAACATTAAAAAAAATTTAATACATAAAAAAAGAAAAAGAGAGGAGCACAAAAATAACAATAAAGTTATGATAAAAGAGACAGTTAAAAATAAGGCTATGTGAAAACACCAAGAAACAAACTTCTAGTGATATCAATTAAATAAATGCAAGGACTGTTCGGCTTGGACAGTTATTAACACAATTAATAAGCACCAAATTAAATGATCAAAAAATTAATCTTTTTATTTGGGGTGAAAAAGCACTCAATATGATTTTCTACACAGTTAAGATAAAAATTCTTAGCAAACGAGGAAGAGAAAGACAACTTAAAAAAAACACAACAAAAAAGGGTACTTATAATATATCTAAAGAAATCATCACATTTAATAGAGACATTTTAGTTTTGTTTCCTTTCAGGTGGGTATCAAGACAAGGACGCCTGCTCTCACTACTGTAGTTCACACAGACCTGAGATCCTGCACAAGACATTAAAACTAGAAAAATAATATGAGATATAGAGAATAGAAAGAAAAGGTAAATGTGCCATGATATGAATACTTTCATGGAATGCCCAAGATAATTTATAAACAAATTATTACAATTAATATTAAAATATAGTTAAAGACTGAAGAAATAATACATATCCATGTGACCATTATCCCAAAAATGAAAAATGCTTTTTGTCAAATTTATTCCAATTTTTTAAATAAAATTAATCCTTTCAAATTTCCTTTTTTAAATAAAAAGGATGTACTTACAAGAAAATTCATTGCAGCATTGTATGCTAGAACAAACAATATGAAACAGTTTCCTTTACATTAAATATTTAAGGCTAAAAGAGCAATAATTGCCTAATGTCTCTGTCTGCTCTACAAAAATTTTCAACTAACTCAATCCAGACTTTTCTCCAAAATTCTTCTAGCGTAACACATACTACTTCTTTCTCACAATCACCATGTATTCAGGGAGGCATATGCATTTCTAATATTAAGAGTTTTTAAGAAGGATTTTTATCTTAAAGCCAGAAGGAATTGATTTATTTAAAAAAGACTACTTAGTGTGCTTGAGATGCTGTTTTGCCTCCCCCACAATACCTTGTGCTCTTCCTTGGCCTGGCAGAATGTCTCCTGAAAAGAAGGGTAGCTCCCACAAAGAAGGGTGGTCAGAAGAAGGGCTGTTCTGCCATCAAGGGGGTAGTGACCAGAGAATACAACATCAACATCATAAGCATATCCATGGAGTGGATTTCAAGAAACATGCCCTCAGACACTCAAAGAGATCTGGGAATTTGCCATGAAGGTGGGATCTTCAGATGTGTGCATTGACACCAGGCTCAACAGAGCTGTCTGGGCCCAAGGAATAAGAAATGTTCCATACTGTATCTATGTGCGGTTGTCCAGAAATTGTAACGAGGATGAAGACCCACCAAACAAGCTCTATATTTTAGTTACCTACGTACCTGTCACCACTTTCAAAAACCTACAGTTAATGTGGATGAGAACTAACCACTGACTGTCAAATAAAGGTATAAAACTGAAAAAAAGAGACTACTTAAAAGGTATATTGAATGGATATTAGTGAATATATATATATATATATATATATATATATATATGTATATATATATATCTTATTTGAAAAAATCTTTACTCTTTAAAATCAAAAAAATGAAAAATATTTAATCTTTAAAAGATCAAAATTGCAAAATATAAAAATTCCACAGCCGTACCATTGGCCAGGAGTTTTTAGATCTTCTTCTCCAATAAATTTCAAATATTTTAAATACATTTCTAAACAAAATCTCAAATCACTTGAAGCCTTTCAAGAATGTAACTGGCCATTCTAAAAGAATATATAAATAAGAGAAAATGAAAAGTCTAAATCAGTGCTGTTCAATAGAAATATAATGCTAAACCATAAATATGAACCACACATAGGGGTTTTAAAATTTTTCAGTAGTCATTTAAAAAAATTAGAATAAATAAATAAAAATAATGTTAATAACATTTTAACTCAATCATTAAATATATTAGCATTTTAAACCATAATCAATGCAAAAATTACTATTGACATATTGACATTTTTAATATCCAAATTGAAAAAACCTATTGTGTATTTTACATTTCAGTCTCTACTATCCACATTTCAAGTGCTCAATAGCTTCACATGGCTAGTGAGTATCATATTGGATAGGACAGATGTAGAGCATGCACTGATTATTATGAGACATTTATTAACCTGATGGATATGGTGTGCCAAACTGGTGAAAGCAAACACTAACATTTAAAAACTTGTAGTATGTGCTAAAAATTATGTTAAGCATAGTATATGAATTATTTAATGAACTATAAACCTATGGAGTAAAAAAATACTAACATTACTCATATTATTTCCAATATATGATTGAGAAACTTAAGATTAAAAACATATCCTAATGGACCCCAGCTATGCCCAGGCAGAGAGAGAATTGAGCCAGGCTTAACTGCTTCCTAAGCCTATACTTTTAATTACTTTATACTATACTGGTTGTGGTTTGGATGATGGCTGGCACTAGGATGATGGAAATAGAGGGGAAAATAAATGGAGCAGTGTGAGAAATAGTCAAATGATAAAAGCAGCTGGACTTGGTGATGATACACACAGGTTGAGGGATACAGAAATATGATTGTTTGCTTGAGCAGATGGTCAGTCTGTATGACTATTGCTAAGAACACTGGAGAGGGGCAGATTTTGAGAGAAGATTCTAAGTACTCCATACTTGAGATTATGAACATTCTTATCATCTTTTTAGTTACATTAAGCCTCTGCTAGGAAATGTGACTTTAAAAAGGCCCTTTGCTTCTACTGGTTATTACACTAACCAACCTAGGAAAAGAGAAAAATAGGTGTTAGAATAAAATAAAGTCTTCATGATATCTTCCTTTCACAAATAGGAAAAAAATTATACAAATGAGAAATAATTTATAATTTATTTGGATTTTTTCTAGGTTACTAATACAGATTAAGTTTTTGAAAAAATTAGAAACATTATCCTTGTTAACTGGTTTAAAATTTAGGGGGTAAAAGAAGATAAATGTCCCAATGAATGAATGGATTAAAAATTGTACCACTTAGATACTGATGGACTCTATCACATCTTTCCAGCAGATGTTCTTTTTTTTTTTTTTAAAGTTTATTTATTTTGAGAGAGAGAGAGAAAGAGAGAAAGCATGTGCACCAGCAGGGGAGAGGCAGAAAGAGTGGGAGAGAGAATCCCAAGCAAGCCCCACACTATCAGGGCAGAGCCCAACATGCAGCTCCCGATCTCAGAAACCATGAGATCATGCCCTGAGTGGAAATCAAGAGTCAGATGCTTAACCGATGGAGGCACCCAGCCTACCTTTCTAGCAGATTTTCATTGTGAACCCTTCCTAAAATGGGTGAAATCTATGTCAAAAATCCAGTAAGATGAGACTCAACAAGAGCTTTTGTGGTATTTATGTTCAATTTGGATGACAACTCCTGTAGACACTATGGATTAGAGGAAGAGACACCAGGTTATTCTACTGTGTTTAAAAAAGCAATTATTTATGCCTCTCCTCAGTTTCTTTCGTCTGGTACTTCATCTTAACTGAAGGTTTTTCTGATTCTTTGTTCCTATAAATTTGAATCCTTCAATGTGAGGCTAAAATACAATCTTCACATTTGGTTTGTGAGTTTGGGAGAAACATCTCTGTATCTGAGACAGGGAAGGGGAAGAACTGGGGGGAAAGGGCTCAAGTTTTGGAATAGTAGCTGTGGAGACCAGCACTGGGAGGTACCAGATTTTGTTAAAAAGATCGCCAGGCTCTGCTCAGAGCTAAAAGGTATATGTATGTGTAAGAAGAAACAGAAGAAGGAAATCATCAACTGAACACAAGCCTCAAAATTTAAACAGTAAAATGAAGTCCCCAGGTAGTGTAGAACAGGAAGTGATAGAACCTCATAGGTCTTGTAGTTTCCATTATGTTTGCTCAGGCTATAAGATTAATTGATTTCAGAGAAATTAATAAAATACTTTTCTTAATAAAAGTTTATCAAGGAAGAGTTCCCCTCAAGAGTAATATTTAGCCAAAATCATACACAAATAATGAATCCTGCTTTGTTTCTTTAGCTCTCAATCTAGCATTGCCATGTCTGTTGTTTGCTTCTTAGGGCAGCGATCTTTGATACTGAAATTTAGTCTAAAACGAGACAGTCATTTTTATTCATTAACCACATAAATAGTGCCACAATGTGGACAGTGAGGCATCCTGGGTCCACACCTAAAACTATAGTGTGACACTGTAACTTTCTACACTTCCTGCTGCATCAGAGTAAATTTTTAACCAGAATGGCCCAGGCAACTGAAATGGTCAGAAGAGTGTTTTTAGAAAATTATTTGTGACCAGGAAACACCCTCTAGGTTTTCCTTTTGTGTTGCAGTTGCAACAGATAGGACAATGGATATAGCATGGGTATCTTGAGATTACTTATATTTGCCACCATAGCAGTGGGTGAAATTATAGGCATGAGTAGTGATCAAGATGTGCTAAGTTTCCAGGTTGCATGCATACCTTTTTATCCATCACCTTAAACTGCTCATACTATCTCATTCTCTGACTTCTTACACACTTTTCAACTCTGTAAGGATAATAAAACAAAAGCCTATTATCATCCTTATAATACATGTCATATATATCTGAAAACTCCTAGTGTCTCACTAAGATATGTTCTTCTGAGAAACCTATGTATATGTATCCAATACAATAAATTTTTACTATAGAACCTAACAGCAAAACATTCTTGAATACACAGAATTCTTCCAAGGAACTCATTAATTCCTGCCCAGTTTCATATGTTTTTCTAAATGTCTTATCTCTCTCTACATACACACACACACACACACACACACACACACACACACACACACACACACATCTACATCTTTTCATTTCCTACTCTCCTGATCACTATCTCCTAACACCTGTAGTAATATTTAGCTGGCATTTATAATGTTAGGATTAAATTATAGGAGAGAAGTCAGAAGTATAGTTTTGAGATACATTTGCATAGTGATCTGAGTCACTTGGAAAGATAATAAACAGAGAAGAGGGGACATTAGTGCACAGAGAAAAGAAGAGAGTCAAGTATGGAAACTTGAGGAACCACCCATACTTTGTGGCATAAAGAGGAGGGAAGACCCCATGAAGGGGAGAGAGAGAGGAAAAAGAAAGAGATAAAGGAATTACCAGTGTATTCTAATGTCATAGGCAAGATAGGTTTTCAAAAGTTGATGGTGGAATATAGAATTTTCTCTTTCTGAGCATTCAAGAGAGGCCCTGAGAAAGATCATTGATAACTTCTGATAAAGCAATTTCAGTGGAGTGTTATGGGAGAAAATCAAATTGGAAAGGGTTAGGGATGAGTGGTTGATAAACAATTAGAAGCATCAGCGTGATAGTTTGTAAAAATTCATAGATCGGCTGTAGAAACCTCACAGACCACATTAATGTGCTCTTTTATCACAGAGAATAATTAGAAACTCTTCATACCACATTAGTCAGGAAACTGGGTTTTACTTTATTACTATCAATCTATTGTACAAGTTAATGCAAGCTATTTTAACTACTTCCACTTTCTTACTTAAATTTAGCCTCAATACCCAATTGAAGTCATATTAGGATGATGTTTATTCACCAGTGAAAAAAGGGACATTGGATTGCCACATAATGGCTATTTAATGTTTTCATTAAATATATAAAAATATACTTTTTACAAATTTGAGAGACTTTCTTTTTTTTTTTTTTTTTTTTTTTAAATTTTTTTTCAACGTTTTTTATTTATTTTTGGGACAGAGAGAGACAGAGCATGAACGGGGGAGGGGCAGAGAGAGAGGGAGACACAGAATCGGAAGCAGGCTCCAGGCTCTGAGCCATCAGCCCAGAGCCTGACGCGGGGCTCGAACTCACGGACCGCGAGATCGTGACCTGGCTGAAGTCAGACGTTTAACCGACTGCGCCACCCAGGCGCCCCTGAGAGACTTTCATATAAATATTAACTAACCAAAAAATCTTGAATCAGATGGTGAGAACAGAATTTTATTTTAGAAAATATGCTTATTTTCAGGTTACTATGAAAAATATTCTCAAGATACTCAGATAAGATATATTTTTTGCTTACAAGCACCTCATAATAAACTAAGATTATAAAGTTGAACTGCTAATACATATTATTACAGTAAGAATGAGTTTGTCCCCATTTCCTAGTCCACAGGGTTTCTACAAATATTCTCATACAGGCTCTATTCTGCCTTTAATAAGTGGTGTGGCAATTTCTTATCTAAGAATTGTATTAGCCCTATAGTAAAAGATAAAGCAATTCTTAAGCTTTTGTTAGTACCCAATATTGCCAAAAATGGCCATTAACGGCTGATGGTTCTACTACTTAAAAAGGTAGCTGTAGTAAGTCCCACATTTCTTATGCACAGAAAAGAATCTAGGCATGGGCTGGAAGTGGGAGGATGTACTAACTGGGTACTGACACTATTCACCTTAGAATGTAAGCAATTTCTCCACTGTGAATGGAGTGTTCAAAGTATATTCTATTGTTTTGAGACAATGTTCCTCTTTTTTAATAGGACTCTGGGGTGTATTATTACTGAAGATTGATATATGTCCTCAGATAGTATATGTGTATAGGTGTATGCGTGTGTGCGTGCATATGTGGGTGCACTTGGTACAATATTTGATGACCAGGAAGAATGAGAAGACATGTGCTACTGACTGAGAAACACTGGCCTGTCAATACCCACTCTGGAATGTTCTTCTAAAATCCATCTGCTCCTAATCATGATATTATTATACACTCACTAATTTAGATTTTGAGAACTATATTACTACCAATTATCATGTTCAGTTTGCATTGCTGAAAGAGAGAGGGCAAGAAGACATATTTAGTTTCTGAATCTAAAGACTTACTCCTTCCCTACTATCCTTCTTGACAATGAGTAGCAGAAGGGTAATTTTTACATTTATACTACCTTTCCCTTAATTCCCCCACAAAAATCACCAAAAGGTATATGAAGTAACCAACATTAGTAATTTCTTAGTGGCTAATTAAAGGAAGTCGCAATGTAGGAAGTTTAAAATCATTAACAAAATATGACATTATTCAGTTTCCAAAAAACTTATGGCTTCACATAAGGTCTCTTCACAGATTTAAGAAAATAGTTTTCCTGTCCCCAAATCAGTTATTTCATCTCTCTTCTTTTCAAATAGAGATAAGAATATGTCAAGATACATTAAGAAACAATAGTGTCTATAGGTAAAGAAGGAAATCCTTTGCTTGCCTAGGAAGCTAAGTAGATGTTTGGAAGACTTGGGAAGTAAAGACTAAACATATCCTAGCCAAGATGATTGCTATGGAATGAATGCTTATGCTGTCCTCAAATTTCTATGTTGAAGCTCCAGCCCCAAATGTGATTATCTCAGTCTTTATGGAGGTAATTATAGTTAAATGAAGTTGTAAGATCTGATGAGATTAGTGTCCTTATAAGAAGAGACAGGAGAGAGCTCACTCACGGCTCTTTCTTTCTCTCTCTCTCTCTTTCTCTGCCATGTGAAGTCTCTGCCATGTGAAGACACAGAGAAAAGGCAACTTTCTACAAATCAGAAAGAAAGATCTCGCTAGGAACCAAATCAGCTGGCACCTTGATCTGGGACTTCTAGGCTCCAGGACTGTGGGAAGATACATTTCCATTGTCTAAGCCATCCATTTTGTTATGGCATTTCAAAATCAGAAAAGGATCTTCAACTCACAAAGCAAAAAACATTTTTATTATATATATATATATAATAAAAAATATATATGTATGTATTCTTATAATATATACATTAGGATAGCCTTATGAAAGGTAGAACTGGTTCCTTATTGAGGCACCCATATTATTCAGTCTCTTCAGATGTAAAACTTGTTTTCTCCAGATGCATGCTTTTCCTGACTTGGAGAACAACCATCAACTCTCTCTGTCAAAGGAACTTCAATTTACTTGATAATTTATTTTCACATTTATTTAGCACCTGAGACCACAAGTTACTTTGTTTCTCTGTTCTCCTTTCCCAGGTCTATAATGGTATATAAAAATCAAACCACAATTTGATTTCAAAACTAGTGAGTTACTGATAAATTACCCATTTTAACTTACATGTGCATTGAAAAATTCTTATCTATTTAACAAATTAAATGTTGACCTGGTAAATCAGAAGAAGGATTTGTTTGAAGCCATGTGTCCTCTTATTTTTGGAACTAAAATTTCTATATTTTCAATTATAGGAATAACAATGTTGACCTAATATTTCAGTAACAGAACTTAAGAATAAAGGGATAAATTTAATAGTTTAAAATTCATGAATTATTTTTAAGCCTTTATAGAAAAGAAAATGTTTTTCTCCTACATACATTAAGTATGAGGATACATAGTATTTGGGAATGGGGTGTAATTTTTCACTACTAATATTCTGTTATGTCATACAAAGTTCCAAGATGAATACACTAACTACATTGCTTTAGTAATCTCAGTTTTTGCTTCATATGGCATTTGTGTCAAAGTTTAATTACCCTAATGTTGGTTTAGTACAGAGGACAATGTTTACAATTAATATGCACCAAGAATTTTGTAGTTTTTACATAGTACTTCAAGCCTTTGGGGGAGAGAGTGAGAGTGGGGATAAGGGAGGTAAGAAATGCCATGCTGCATTACAGTGGAATGTCTTGTCACTTCAGGGATTATTACTAAGTAGAAGGATTACAAATATTTATTCTTGTGTCTTTTTTTTACTTCAAGAGAAAGCAGAATGATTATGAGGAAAAGCTTTTATTTACAAAAATGTTATTCAGCTTACTTTTGAAAATCACTCCACTTTTTAATATCATATTCTTTCATGTGTCTATGTGCTTCAGCCCATTTAAACATACTTAATCAAATTTATCTTTTTATCTTTTACTATTTTATTAAAACTGAACACAAAATAAGTTACTCATAAAATATCTCTCTGTGGTGGTGTGCCTGGGTGGCTCAGTTGGTTAAGCATCTGATTTGATTTCGGCTCAGGTCATGATCTCACAATTTGTGAGATCAAGCCCAGCACCAGGCTCAGCACTGTCTGTCCCTCCTCTGCTTGAATGCTCTTTTTCTCTCAAAATAAAATAAACATTAAAAAAATCTTCTTGTGCTGTTTTTTCCTGCTCACAATCATTTCCCCTATCACTGAAGATTGTTTAAAAATTGTGCTGGTAACTTGCATAGTAGTCGATCACATAAAAAGGTACTTGCTCATTTAAACATTCTCTTTTCTACTTTTTGTTCTATATATGATTGCTACAATTAAAATAGGTTCTCATTAGGGAGATAGTATAAAAGAAGTGCTTTAGGGATTTGCCTTTAGAACTACATTGCCCAGATTTTCATTCTACCCTAGTTCTTTCACTGCTCAGATATGTGGTCTTGAGCATGTTACTCAATTCTCTGGATCTGGTTTTCACATCACCAAAATGGGAATAATAATAATATATATCTCAGAAGTTGTTTGGAGGTCGATATGACTTCACGTATGAAAAACATTTAGAATATAAATGCTTTATTAATATTTGCTCTTATCACTTTCTTAAATAAATGCATAGAAGAGGAATTGTCCTTTGACTTATGGATCCTTAGTATCATCTACATTTATAAGTAAATGCCTTAGTAGAGTCATATATCTATCTACTTTGGAAGAGTTTATATACAATGAGAATTGTGATTCCATGGAAATCTGAATGGACATTCAAGGAAAACTAGCCCCCAAATTATAGTCTTTTGGGGAAGAAATCCTTTCTTCTCCCCTAATTTTATCCATGGTTGTTTGGCTATTTCTTCTTTTTTAAATTGATTTTGGGCATTTAATTTTTGTCTAGGAAATAGTGCATTTCATCATTGTATTCATTTGCTAAGGCTGCCATAACAAAGCAGCACAAACTGGATGGCTTAAATTAACAGAATTTGTCTTAAAGTTCTGGTAGGTTAGAAATCTGAGGGAAGCATCAGTTCTCATTCTCTCTCCTTGACTTGTAGATGGCAGTCTTTTCCCTGAGTCTCCCATGCTTATCTTCCCTTCATGTGGCATTTTATTTGTAAGCACAGCAGTCATATTGGATTAGGGACCCATCCTATCCAGCTCTGGCCTCATTTTAACTAATTATATCCACAATGACCCTATTTCTAAATAAGTTCACATTATGAGATACTAGGGGTTTCCTAACATGACTTTTATGGGGATACAATTTAACCCACAACAATTAGTAATGTCAGATATTTTCTTGTTGTGTTTTTTTTTAATTTTTTAAGTTAATTTGTTTATTTTGAGAGAGAGAAGAGGGGAGAGGCAGAGAGAGGGAAAGAGAATTCCTAGCAGGCTCCATACTGTCAGCATGCAGCCTGACTCAGGGCTGGAACCCACAAAGTCTGAGATCATGACCTGAGCCAAAATCAAATGTTGTATGCTTAACTACGTGAGCCACATAGGCAACCCTTTTATTGTGTTTTAAATAGTATTTTAGCATTCAAAATAAAGTCTTCTTTATTTTTATTTGATTATCTTCTAATTTATTTAATAAATTTGTAATTTTCTCATAAGGTATTTCAAATGTATGCCTAAATAGGGAGAATAGTATAAGGAACTGCCATGTAACTATCACCTAGTAACCACAATGATCAACTCATGACCCATCTTTTTTTAAAAATGTTTTTATCTGAGGGGCGCCTGGGTGGCGCAGTCGGTTAAGCGTCCGACTTCAGCCAGGTCACGATCTCGCGGTCCGTGGGTTCGAGCCCCGCGTCAGGCTCTGGGCCGATGGCTCGGAGCCTGGAGCCTGTTTCCGATTCTGTGTCTTCCTCTCTCTCTGCCCCTCCCCCGTTCATGCTCTGTCTCTCTCTGTCCCAAAAATAAATAAAAAATGTTGAAAAAAAAAATTAAAAAAAAAAAAATGTTTTTATCTGAGTGTAGTTGAAACACAATGTGACATTAGTTGCAGGCGTACAGCATAGTGATTCGACAAGGTTGTGCATTATGCTGTGCTCACCACAAGTGTTGCTACCATCTGTCACCATACAATGCTATTACAATATCTTTGGCCATATCCTTTATGCTGTGCTTTTTGTTCCTGTGACTTATCAACTCATGGCCAATCTTGTTATACCTATACTCCTGCCCTCTTTAGTCATAGGCACTTTTGAAGGAAATCCCAAATATTATATTTCCTGATAATGATTTTATATGTCTCAAAAAACAAAAGCTTTAAAAAACATGGCCGAAATAAATATTACACCTAGAAAATAGACAATAATTTCTAAACATTATCAACTATGTAGTCAATAAAAATTTCATCAAGTGCCTAAAAAATGCTTTATTTCCATTTCCTCCCTCCCTCCCATCCTCCCTTTCCATAATTCAGGAGTCAGTAAACTTTTGTGCGTGTGTAAAGGACCAGAAAATAAACATTTCAGGATTTTTTGGTCACATACAGTTTTCACTGTATATTCTATTTTGTTTTCTGTTATAAACATTTAAAAATATAAAAGCCATTTTAAGCTTGCAGACTTTAAAAAATAGGTGACAGACTGCATTTGACCTATAGACTATAGTTTGCTGGCCTCTGTATATCTGTATGGTTTGCTGTTTGAATTGGCATTAAGATCTATATTGTATTAATTTGAGATTAGATATGCATGAGATTTATTAGAGTAAATGCCAGTGAGAAGAAATAGGAAAGAAACGAGGGGTGTCTCAGAGCACCACCAGATTGCAATGCAGTTCTGACTGTTGTGGAGGGAGAGAGAGAAGTGGGAAGGATTGGGTAGAAGAGCCCTAGACTGTAGTGTGGTTCTAAGGAAGTGTGATGCAATGTATGGAAGTCCTCAATCCAAAGTAGTTCATGGAGGTGTCTCCAGGAGTGAACTTCTCTTAGTATCTGTGCCACAGTTAGTCAGTGGCTGGGAACAGCCTGTGGGAGACATAGCCTTAGGACAAATGCAGTGATAAATGCCAGAGCCCAAAGCTAGGGATATCAGTCAATTTGTTCCCTGCAGTTGGAGTTCAGTGAAGTGCATGGCTACCACATGTGCACTGCAATTGCTTGATGTCTCTTAATTTTTTTGAGCTATTATGTCTCTCTCTCTCTCTCTCTCCTCTCTCTCTTTCACATGGAAAATTATTTGTTGAAGAAATTAATTATTTGGCCTATGGAATTTACCAGACTGGAAATTGGTGATTATATCCCATCCGGTTACTTAACATGTTGCCAACTATGCCCTGAAATTGATAATTATACCTAGACATTAGTTCTCAATTTAAAGACTTAATCATATTCAGGTTCAAATTTTGGGGAAGAATACTTTATATGTGATGTTATGATGTTAGATTCCATTGATGATGGATAAGGTGCTCCTGGTGTCTGTGCATCTTACTGACTTAACTCAACTCTCCTTTCAGCCATTGATTCAATGGATATTTCTAGGAAAAATCAAATTTATTGGACCTTACTACAAGCATACTATGTGCCTTTTCACCTACTGTCAGGACCTCCCTTGAAGCTATAGGGCAAGTGAGTGAGAGGGGCATAGGGGTTGAACTTCTGAGGATGGGTATTGATGCTCAAATTCTCCTATATTTTGTCAGTGGGAGCTTATTCAAGTTGGTTAGTAGGTCCTTTTTGAAAATAATTTTTACGATAAAACTTACTAAGATATTATTTGTATTTGTGTGCAAGATTATGCTCACATTTTACCTATTCTGTTTGATGAATTTGGACAATTGTAAAAATCCATGTAATGATTACCCCAAGCAAGATACAGCACATTTCTTTTTTATTAATACATATATAATACATATTATATATATTTACTTATTTGTTTATTCCTAAACTTACAGTATTATATTAGTTTCAGATGTACACCATAGTTATTCAACGATTCTATACATAGTACTCATCACAATAAGTGTACTTTTAATCCCTTTTATCTATTTCTTCCATCTCCCAACCCACATCCCCTCTGATACCCACCAGTTTTACCCTATATTTAAAAGTCTGGCTGTGTGTGTGTCTATGTGTGTGTGTACTTTTTTTCTTTGTTCATTTTTTTGTCTCTTAAATTCCATATACAAGTGAAATCCTTGCAACACTTGTTTCTTATGTTTTGGATTTTAGTCATTCCGACAGGTGTGAGGTGATATCTCATTGTGGCTTGGGTTTGCATTTCTCTGATGATGAGTGATGTTCACCATCTTTTCATGTGTTTGTTGATCATCAGTATATCTTCTTTGGAGAAATATCTATTCATGTCTTCTGCCCATTTTTAACTGGATTATTTATTTATTTATTTTTTGGTGTTGAGTTGTATAAGTTCTTTATATATTTTAGATGCTAAACCCTTAATGGATGTGTCATTTGCAAATATCTTCTCCCATTCAGTAGGTTGTCTTTTTGTTTTGTTGATATTTTCCTTTGCTGTGCAAAAGTTTTTTGTTTTGACATAGACAAAATAGTTTATTTTTGCTTTTATTTCCTTCGTCTCAGGAAGCATATCTAGAAAAATGTAGCTATGGCCCATGTCAGAGAAATGACTGCCTATGCTGTCTTCCTTTTATGGTTTCATATCTCACATTTAGGTCCTTAATCCATTTTGATTTATTTCTGTGTATGGTGTATGAAAGTGGTTCAGTTTTATTCTTTTGCATGTAGCTGTCCAATTTTCCTAACACCATCTGTTGAAGACACTGTCTTTTTCTCATTGCATATTCCTGCCTCCTTTCTAATAGATTAATTGACTACATAACCATCAGTTTATTTCTGGGCTCTCTTGTGTTCCATTGATTTATGTGTCTACTTTTTGTGGCAGTACCATACTGTGTTGATTACTACAGCTTTGTAGTATATCTTGAAAACCATGTTACCTCCAGTTTTGTTCTTTTTCAAGATTGCTTTTGCTATTTGGGGTCTTTTGTGGTTCCATACAAATTTTAGGTTTATTTGTTCTAGTTCTATAAAAAATGCTCTTAGTATTTTGATGGGGATTGCATTAAATCAAGACATCGCACATTTCTTTCATCCCAGAAAACTTCCTTCTGCTCCTTTGAAATCAGTTGGCTCCTCCTTCAACCCCAAACAAATATTAATCTCATTTTTAACACTATAGATTTATTTATTTAGTACTAGAAATTCATATAAATGGAAGTTTACAATATGTACTCTTTTGTGTCTATCTTTTCTCACTCTTTATAAAGTTTTAAGATCCATCCATATTCGTACATAGCTAAATCTTTTTTTTAACTGATAAGAAGTATTGCTTTTCATGAATATATCAAAATTACCTGCATAGTCAGTTGATATCCCATAATCAGGCACTCCCTACAAGATACTAGTAGTACACAAGAAGGTATTTTTCAAAAACTGCATAATTGTCTATTTCATATACCATAGTCTTGCTCTAGGACCCTCACAATCTGAGGTATGAGTCTCCCGTTGGGCCTAGTTACAAATGCCACACCATATCTTTTCCAACAATGATACCTTGAATTCCACAGGATCTGCAAGGAGGCTTGCATCACAGCATGAAATTTTTTTTAATAAAATTTATATTGGAACAATTCACATGCAATTGTAAGAAATGATACAGAGAGATTCTGTTATGTTTTACACAGTTTCTCTCAATGGTAACTTCTTGCAATATTATGGTAAATATAATAACCAGGGTATTGATATTCATTTAGTCAAAAGACAGAACTTTTTTCATTATCACAAAGGTCTCTCATATTGCATCCTACAGTCATATCCACTTCCCTCCCATGCCCATCTGGTCCTTAAGCCCTAGCAACCATTGACCTGTTCTCCACTTCTAGAATTTTGTTATTTCAATAGTGATGTATAAATGGAAATATACAGTATGAAACCATTTGCTATTGGCTTTTTTTCACTCTCTTTAGTTCCCTGGAGATTCATTCAGGTTGTTATGTGTATCAGTGGTCTATTCTTTTTTTTATCGCTGAGCAGTATTCCATGGCATAGATATACCACAGTTTTTTTAAGTGTGTTGATGGATATCTGGGTTGTTTCCAAATTTTTCATATTGTGAATAAAGCTGCTGTGAACATTGATACAGGTTTTATTGTGGGGGGGAGAGAGGAGCATGGGCTTTCATTTATTTGTGATAAATGCTTGGGTACAATTCATAAATCAAATGGCAATTGCATGTTTAGCTTTTTGAGAAACTGCCAAAATGTCTTCCACAGTGATTATATCATTTTATACTCTAGTTTTTCCACATCATTGTCAGCATATGGTGTTGTCACTATTTTTTTTTATTTTAACCACTCTCATAGGTGTGCAGTGATACTTCATTTTGTTTTTCATTTGCCTTTCCATGACTAATGATGTTGAACATCTTTCATGTGCTTATTTGCCATCTGTTTCCTTTCTGTGAAATACCTGATCATTCATTTTTTGACATGATGAGAGTGTTTGGATAGTCTTTGAAATGTTTAAATATTCCTCTTTCTCCAGTGTATAGTTACCGAATTAAATGACTGTATTTTCCTTTAGGAAAATATTGGGATATTTATGACCATTTATACTATTCATGGTGGTCCAGGGTTCTTCCTCCTTAGGTTTCCACCTTACTTCTAATCAATAAGTTTTGACTTCCAAAAACTAGTAGAGGCCATGATTCTTTATTGGGAGCGACTATCCTCTGAGTCTTGTTATCCTTAAAATCTTTTCATTTTCCAGCTTGTATAGTATCCTTATGTCCAGTCCATCTAATTTGCTCCTAGGGAGGCTGTGTTCTACTAACTACTTCCATAAGTCTCTGCTTATCAGGCTTCCCTAGCTGTTTCTCTGACCCCATGACTCATAATTATTGCATCCATCTGGCTTGTGTCCCTTTTTGATACTTGGACTCTATTGTTTTGAGATTCTGTCATAAGTATTGCTGTTATTTGACCCTGTTCTCTAACGTCATCTTCTGTATGTTAGCTCTAGCCTACAGAGGAAAACTGCACTAAACTTTAAAATGTTGCTGGTGACCCTCTCACTAACACATTTCTTGTAATTTAGGCAAATATGGGTTTTCTGGCCCTATATGTTATATTCACTCCAGCGAGTTAGTTTTTAAATTAGTTTTTAAGTTCCTTTTTTTCTCACTATCTGATACAGCAATTTAGGCATTTCCCCCTCACTTAGTGTAAGTCATTACCTTTTTCCATGCTAGGAGTTATCCTAGTAGGGTGTTTTTACCATCTCTTTAGGCCTTTGACAGAGAGTTATATTCCATATCTTGGGAGAGGATACACTAATAGTTTCCTCCTATCCAACTTTATGTTCTGGCATTCTTGATAAGACTCCCTCAGGACCTAGTCCCAGTGGCTCCTTCTGGCACAGGATGCCTAGGTCCTGTGGCTCTTTTGAGGTACAGTTTCTTTTCCTCCTTAGGCCTAGCATGTTCTCAGTCAGTAGAGATTTCAAAGGATGTTTTGTGGGGAAGAGGCCTCTTCATCTTTAAGCAAGGGAGATTGTTACCCTTTTCAGAGAGATGTGGGTCACTTCTGCAGGCTCAGCAAGTTAAAAGAACTTGAGCATTTTTCAGGGGCATCAACTAGATACACCCATTCCATATCTCAAGGTCTTACTCTTCTCCCCACTATGGTTCTGACCTAGGCACGGCGGTTCTGCCTGAGTCGGGAGTTCAACCTTTTGAGTTTGGTTAGTCTGAGGATTGTGTTCTGAGCTTGGTCCTCTGTTTTCTCTGTCTTCTGGCTTCAAGAGATAACAACTTCCTTGTATGCTGTCAGGGAGAGTGTTGGTCTTTCACACTTAACTTTTACTTGCTGATTAATCACCTCAGCTATATATCATCTTATTTGGAATGATCAAGTTTAGCAAAAGCCAGTCAATTGCACTGTTTTTATAGTTGTGGTTTCCCCCCATATTTCTTAGTTTATGTGCTGCACCAGCTAAGGCACTCCAGTCCTTCATTATGGCATCCCAGTACCACAGTAGTAACAGTTTTAACAATTGTACTGCCATGGTGAGCCAGGAGCTATCCATATTCCACTCATACTTTGCCATGTGATGGGGAGTAATCCAGCTTCAAATTCCCATCCAAGTTTGGCTCTCTTGAACTACTCCTGGCACTAACTATCACAGAGTAGATTCCCAGGGAAGCAGACTCTGTGATGGAGATTAGTGTGCAGGTGGTTTATTATGAGTTTAGAAAAGAGAGGAAAGAAGTAGGACTTTGCAGAGGGAGAAGATTAACTGAATCCAGTTTCAACTGAAGCCTCAGTTGACCCTCAGGGGGAGATGTAAAGATGGATCGACTCTTTAGGAATGCTCTGAATTGGAGCAAGAAGACAGACCTTTCGATGTTCAACTTCACCTGAAAAGGAAATATCACCTCGGGCAAGGCAGCTGGCTTCAGTCTTCTGATAAGACTGATATAGGGCTATCTGACAGACCCTCTCTTAGTAGTTCATTTAAGAAGGTTTACAGAATATAATTCCATAGATATTTTTTCATTTTATTTTAAAGTTGCATAGTACCCCACTAGAGTTTATTCAATCCATTCCCTTTTGATATATGCATTCCTGTCTTCAGCTACTGAAGTAGTACTGCTAATTGTAGTACTATAAGTAGTAGTAAGTATTACTACTAATATTAGTACTACTAATTAAGTAGTAGTAGTACTATATTAATTAGTACTACTATAAATAGCCTTATGCTTACATATTTTTGTATGTTTGCTAGTGTAAGTCTGAGATAGACTCATAGAAGTGAGATTGCTACCTCAAAAGATAAATGTATGCAATATTGCTAGATATATCCAATATCCCCCGCACAGGCATTTTACCATTTTGCAGCACCTACAGCAAATAATGACGTGCCTGTTTATGCACAATCTCACCGATACATTGTTAAACTTTTGATTTTCCAATCTGATATCTGAGAAATGGCATCTCAGTGTAGTTTTAATTTGCATTTCTCTTATTATGAATGATACCGAGCATCTTTTCATGTGGGTAAGAGTTATTTGCATTTGTAACTGTCTCTTTATATTTGTAACTCATTTTTCTGTGAGGTTGGTGGGTGTTTTTTGTGTATCTTGTCATTTAGAAGTACTGTCTACATTGTAGATAGTAACCCTTTTTAACATAAATTACAAATTCTTTTTTGCAATTTTCCATCTGTCCTTTTATTTTGCCCATATATTTTGCTCTACAAAGTTTTATTTTATGTTTGTGTAATCAAGTGTCCATCTTTTTCCATACTTTTTCTGAATTATGGTTGGAAAACATTTCCTCCCTTCCATCTTACAGAGTAATTTACACATGATTTTTAAGGAGTCCAACTCCAGGCCAAAAACTTACATGTGATCATTGAGGCCCAAATAAAGGCAAGTATAAAGTCTTTATACTGCCAGGTAAAGAGTATAAAGTATAAAGTATAAAGTCTTTATACTGCCAGGTATATAAGAGGCAGGCCTTATAAGAGAAAGATGCCCTCCTCACACTAGACCTGGTGCACAGTCTGGAGGGAGGTACAATTAAGGACTCAGCACCCCCACACCTTCAGTACTTTGGGATTGCAGATATATAAAGATGTGCATTTATAGCCCCAATCCCTCCATTTAGAGACCTCCTTGGCTGGGGGAAGGGCCTGGCTCAAGCCTTTCTCAGGTACCTCTGTCAGCACCTTATCCAGGGGCCATGAAGATGTTTGTCTCCACTCTCAATGTTCAGTATTTTCCCACTTTTAGCTCTTCTCCAAGTCCCTTCCCTGGCCCCACACAAAGGCTAGAAATAATCTCCCATCTGCTTACATCTGACCCTCACCCTGTACAGTTGTTAAGGGAAAAATAAAACATTGGGAAAGCCAGTTAACTTTTTCCTGTTTTGCCTCTTGCTTTCAATGTCTCAATGAGTGAAAGGCTTGACTGTTTTGTTTTGTTTTGTTTTGTTTTAATTTCAGCTTGTTGTCCTAATTTACCACCTCAACACCTGGCAGCTCAGCTCTCTCCGGCTCAGCTATTGACAATTTTAAATACTTAACATTACTTCAATTTTTTACACTCCTATCTTTGGTACATTTGTAATTTAACCTGATTTTTAGTGTGAGGAATGGATCCAATTATTATCTTTTTCTATAAAGCTATTTTGTCACTCCATCATCACTTATGCAAAAGAATGTCCCCCCTCCCCCCCCCCCACTGCCACTGATTTGAAACATCACCCCTAAACTAATGATTTATTGGTACTTAAACTTTTGCCTGGAAGTGAAACTTATCACTTACAATGATGATGCCTGAGATCAATAGGGTAGGAAGGGATAATGTGTGCAGATGCACCTCCCCATCCAAAATAACAAATGAGGAACTCCAATCCCCATATGTGCAGATGCACCTCCCCATCCAAAATAACAAATGAGGAACTCACTGTTATTTTCCAGTGGAATCTTCTGGATGTTTTTAACCTTAATGATAAGTATCAGTGGTGATAATGGTCATCCTGTCTTGTTCCTGAATTTAGTAGTTTCTCCTAGCGTTTTTTCATGTAGCATAATTGGCATTGAAATAGATATATTTCATCATTCTTTTATTACTGAGTATTCAATTTTGTTATGTTCCAAATATTCAACACTTATGTATATTAATATATTGTTTTTTTTCCAAGATCTACTGAAAGGATGAACAATGTTAGCATATTTCCTGATTTTGAGCTTTTATTTTTTATGTAATCTTTTACTAGGTCATAATTTATTATTGCTTTAATATGCTCTTAAAATCTTACAAGGAATAAGCAATCTATTTAAATTATTTGCCACAGAGTCTGGCACAAAGTAAGGTTCAAGCAATATTAGGTATTATTATTTGCCTATAAATTCTCCTCTATTTCTATATTTCCTTTGTTTTATCTATAAATTTTTTAATGTTCATTTATTTATTTTTGAGAGGGAGAGAGAGAGAGAGAGAGAGAGAATGTGGGAGCAGGAAAAGTGTAGAGAGAGAGGGAGAGAGATAATCCCAAGTAGGCTCCACCACTCTGTCAGCATGGACCCATGACTGTGAGATCATAACCTGAGCCAAAATCAAGAGTCAGACCACATGAGCCATCCAGGTGCCCAGTATATATAAATTTTAAATCATATAGATTTTAATTTTTTTTAACGTTTATTTATTTCTGAGACAGAGAGAGACAGAGCATGAACAGGGGAGGGGCAGAGAGAGAGGGAGACACCGAATCTGAAACAGGCTCCAGGCTCTGAGCTGTCAGCACAGAGCCCGACATGGGTCTCGAACTCACGGACCGTGAGATCATGACCTGAGCCAAAGTCAGACGCTTAACTGACCAAGCCACCCAGACGCCCCTAAATCATATAGATTTTAATTTAGCTTAACATGTAAGGACATCCAATTATTCTTTTTCCGTTCCTTTCCCTACCCCCCTTCCCTTCCCCACCCTCCATTCCCTCCTTCCTTCTTCCCACCTTCCCTTCCTCCCTCCCTTCCTTCCTTCCTTCCTTCCTTCCTTCCTTCCTTCCTTCCTTCTCTCCTTGGCTGTCTGCTAATGTTAGCTAAATATTTTAACAAACTGTATTGACCATTCGTTCATTTCTCCCTTGATTTGAAATGGTCTGTTTATCATTTATGAATATACTGATTCTCTTTCATTGATGGGCTCTTGCCACAGTGCCATATTAACTGTATACTCTCCCAAGACATTTCCTATTTTTCTCTTACTTTAATGTTCCTAGTACCATGGTCCATCTGGTGGTGCAACACAACACTTCTCACCACTCTGTCTCTAGTGCTGCTGGTATTTGTACTGTCAGTATGAGTATATTAAAAAAAAAGTAGTTAAAAAAATTTTTTTTGAGTCAGCATGAGGAAATAGGGAGTAGAAAAAATAGGGGTACAACTCCTATCTGTCCCCATGCTGTGGCGTAGGGGTTGACTATTTGACTTTAAATTCCTCACGTTCCCTAGGCCACATTCCCTAGGCCTCACATTCCCTAGGATCACGCAATTGTATAAGTCATAGGCTTCTACTCCCTTTCTTAGGGCTACTACTTATCTTTTTAAGTAGTAATTTTGCAGAACATGCAAAATTCCAGAGTACATTTTTAAAATTCAGCACAATTAGTGATGCACTAAGGGATCATTCACTAGATGGTTGGGACATGATCTTTTGGTATCTTCAGTTCAAAATGTACTTCTCAGCTCCTCTCTTTTATGAATTTTTATGTGTATTTTAATTGAAAATTGGAAGAGGTTGAATCAGGTCTAGGTATATTGCCATCACATCCTTTCTAACTTTTAACTGTAACTTGAAAATTCCATTACTTGTTTGTAATGATAGAAATCAATGAGCTGTTAAGGTTTGCCTAAAGCTTCTTACCAAACCGGGCTTTAAGTTTTATTGGAATATAAATCTTTGACTCAATTTCCTCAGATATGTATATCTCTAATATGTTTATAACATGTATATTTAATACATATGTAACATATCATACATAGAATAAATACTTAAACCTTTATTGAATAAACTAGGAGCCATATTTCATTGGATTTTTTTAGATACTTTGCAGATATGTGGAATGTTTTGTACATTTTTGTTCTTTAAACAAAAATTTCAATAAAGTCTCTTCCTTAATGTTATTTGCCAAATCAACAGATCCCTAGAGCAGGAATCCTGTTATTCCAAGGAACCAATATGCACGTGGGGCAATATGAATAACATTTCACTTGCAATAATATGCTGAAAAGTATTCATACCAAACTTCACATCAGATTGCATAGCTGTGATTCCCCATTTAATAAGTTTTTATTACCAAATAAAATTATCTTAGGGTAAGGCACTAATTTATACATATGTAAATAGTGTGGTATCTTTTGAAAAGGTTTTCTCAACTCTTCCTTTAGTGTAGAGGTTTCTAATATCATTTCGTGTAATAAATTCTGAGTGACACTGAGGAGTGTGGATGGGAAAGAAGGAATACACAAGTACACCACAGATACTTTTTTTCCCTTCCTGTCTTGGTTTTGGAATCAGACTCAATGCAGTTATTATCACAATGGATTTGCAATGCTAGTATACTTCATAGTTCTTGATTTTTTTCCTAAATATTTGCATAAAAAGTCATGGCTGTTATAAAGGGCTTTATGTAATTCAGCCTGTTGATCATAACTTTTCCCTTTAATGTTTTGTATTTTTGATGTTTGAATTAGTTTTCCATGTTCAATTTAACTTGGGGCTTTACCAAAGCATATAATTAAAAAGAAACTTTTAACATTCTGAAATAGAGAAAATTTTCCTCATTTTAGTATAAGCCTATTTAACTACTTTCATTTTTTCTACATTCAAGACTTTTTAATGTTTCAAGAAATTATCATATTCAAAGTCACAGAGAATATTTGCCCTTGACTGTGTATGTGAATCTAACATCAGTTTAGAAATTTGAAGCCATGCGTATATATATTATGCTTCCATAATGTATGTATGGCAACTTTACTATATGTGGCAGATAAAGTTCAGAGATGTATTTACAGTGGCAGAAATGTGATACTGAGACTACAGTAACAAACTGACCTTTGCCATTTTGCTGGTGAGGATTCTGACATCTACAGCAAGCATGCCCTCTTGAAAATGGCCAGGTTTTCCGATTTGGTTTTCTCTGTAGAATCTAACTAGGATTAATCAGATAAATGGGCAGAGACAGGTATCATCAATTTTTCAGAACAGAATTCAGGGTACTGTGGTTAAAACTGCAAGCAGTTTCATTTTGTTTGGTCGTGCATACAATTTTTCTTCCTTTCTAATGTCTCTTTTTCAAAGTCTTATCTTTCATAATTAAATTTATCTTTCATAATTAAATTTATGACCAAATTGGGACTGAGGATAGCTTTATTATAATTAATTATGTTGAAACAGCTTCATTTTCCTTTTTCTTTAACAAGACCTTTCTATAACACACATAAAATTCACAACGTTTGATTCCTTAAGCTTTGAACTGATAGTGATCTCATTGTATAGTTGCAAATATGGAGGGAAAACTTCTATTTTTGCTAAAATAAAAAATATCAATGAGATAATAAACTGAAAAGTAATTTTGGTTTCACATTTCTAATGCTTATTGGACATTTATTCCTAGGGGATCACCTCACCACTCAAATTCATTTTGTCTACTATCTCACTTTTCATCTTACTTCATCCCTTAGTAAACTTCAAGCTACTTAAGGAAGAGACTGTACCTTACTTATCTTTTTATCCCTGGTGTCTAGCTGGTACATAGTAAGGGCTCAATGAATATTCTTGAATGAATAAACTTGCCTCTTCTCTTGGATTACTAACTTAAGTTTATCATACTGCCATTTTCTCAGACTTCAGAACTCTGTATAATCTTTGATTCCTAAATTCAATCAGTTTCTAAATTGTATATATTCCAAATGAATGATATTTTTCAAATATAACTCTTTGCCCATACCCACTGCTATTTCACCAGTTCAAGATTTTATTGCTTCTCTTATCCTAATGGATTAGTTTTATGTCTTCCCCAGTTTCAATCTCTCTTACTTTCAATATGTTCTAAACACTACTGCAAGATACAATATTCCAAAAGTACAGAATACGCCATGTAACTTTGTTAGATGGACATTTGTAAGCCTATTTAGTCTCTATAGAATAAAGTTCAACCCACTTCGCATTCAAAGATCTCTATAATGTGATCTCAATCTCCTGTAATCTCTAGGTCTTCTTAGTAAGGGACCTAGAGACTATTATTCTTCCCACCTCTCTGCAATTTGTATATGACTCATGTGGTTTGGGGAATCAGAGAATGACCTTCTTCAAGTTTAAATCTGACTTTTTTTTTTTAACATTATTCAGGTTAATTTTATACCATCTGGTATTAGGTCCTGCCACATTAATTCTCATCTTCTGAAATACATGTACAAGAAGTCATTCATTAAAAAAAACAAAAACAAAAAAAACAAAAAAACTAAGGTTTTTTTTGCACTATGACTGCAAATTTTCTGTATGATATAATCACTGTTGCATTAGGGTCTCTTTAATTCACTGGGAAAACTGCAGTTTCACTATCAGTTAAAGTTGCTTTATAAAGTTGTTAAAAACGTGCAGGTTTACATGACTCGAATTTCTTAAATCGTCCTTCACATAATTTGAAACTCATTGCCTTCATCAGAGCCTCTCTCTTTTACCTTCTTCAGATCTTCAAAGATGTTCAAAACCTCTGCTGTAACAACAGTTCTTCAGGGAATCTTACATGGATTGTCTTTATGAATCCACTACACAAGATGTTTCTCTAATTCTTCAAATATATTATGTTGTCTTGAGAAACATGGTGAATCTTTGTGGAAAAAACACTATGACAGTTTTCTTTTTTGCTTCTCACACATAGCAAAATAACATGAACACTAGATGTCCATGGGAAAGTTTATAACTTTTATATTGTTTATTTATTATTTATTTATTTTTATTTTCTATATTTATTCCTGTCAATATTCTGTATCACTTCCAAATTTTCTTCTAAGCTTGAAGTTTTTTTTAGGTCTCATACATTTCTCTGTTTTTGAAGACTCAGACAGTTTTTCACCTTGGAAGATGTTGTCACTCAATAGTGTGGGGAAGATGATACGATGATTCATTGTGTGTTAACCATTAAGACCATGAAAAGTGATCCTACCTAGGAATTATAGTCACAACTGCTTCTCTGTATATGCAACTTCATTATAGCAGGACTTTCAATTCAGCTTTCAAATTCTGAGTAAAATTTTGCAAGTTATTATAGTAAATATTTAGGTAGTGATAGTAAATATTAGGTAGATAGGTCAGAGAGTGAGTAATTTCAAGCTACACATCTTCACCATTTAGTCATCATACTCTTTTTTCTTAATTTTTAAATTTTTTTTAGGTATCATACTCTTAACTGTGTCTTCTACTTGAAATCTCTGTCCCAATAGTCTCCTTCCCATTGTGTTTCATAAGAACAAAATCCACTTGATTTTATGGTCATGTGCCATTGGCTGTATTGAATATCTTTGTTTCCTCATAGCTGGAAGAGAATATTTTTATTTGAATTGTCCTAGCTTATTAATTAAGTAAGTAAGTAAATATTATATGGTATTTGCTAATCATGACCAACTTCAGGCTACCAACATGTCGTTGAACAGAATGGTAAAAACATACACACACAATTCATCTCTGTGGATACAGTGCAGTTCAGCAAGTGCTACAAATCAAGGCAGCCTTTCCCCCATAAAGCCAGTTTACAAGCAAACCTAAGTTCAAATTATATATATATGTATATATATATATATATATATATATATATGTATACATATATACACACACACACACACACACATATATATACATATATACACACACACACACACATATATATATATATATATATATATATATATATATATATATATAGTTGTTTAGTATGATAGATAGTGATACCTACCAAAGAGAACAGGAAAACAGGAAAGAGGGAGGAAATACAAAGTGGCAAAATTGAATTTTAAATGTGGCCATAAGGGAAGACCTTCTTGAGTAGGATAACAGCCTACAGAGTGAGGGAAAAGGTGGTGGAGATCATTCCAGACAAGGTATTTGTAAGAAGGCTGTGAAATGGTAGTATGTCGGCTGTGTTGGAGAAATAGTGAGAAAGAAAGACATAGTTGGAGCAGAGAGGAAGCAATGAGAAGGTTGAAGATAAGGTAACAGATTTAAGGTGGGGGGGGATTTAATGGGCCATAGTAGAGCTTTAAAGGCTATAATAGTAACTTTTATTTACTCTGAATGACTAGGGCAGCCATTGCACCATTTTTTTTTAAACAGAGGATTGACATTCACTAAGTACTTGTGAGAAATGGATTGACATGAGGCAAAAGCTAGGAGAACAGTAAGTAGGATGTGCATTCAGGCGAGATATCATGGTGGCTGGGACCAAACTGACAGAAATGCAAATATAAGAATTGGTCTGTTTTTATATTTTATATGTATTTTAAATTTTTTATATATTTTGAAGATAGATTTTGGCAGGATTTTTCAATGGATTGTCTGTGAGGTGGGGAAAAAGAGAGTGATAAAATATAGCTCCAAATGTTTGGGAATGAGCAAATGGAAGAATGAAATGGAAAAGGTTTTAAGAATAACATATGTTGTGGAAAGGTGAATATCAGGCATGTTGGGAGCTCAAATTTGGACATGTCAAGCATCATATACAAAAACCTGGTTGGAGTGAGTTGAAGAAAGAATTGGAAATGAAAAATTCTGAAAAGGTGAGCAAAAAAATACAGAGGTAGCTATAGGAGGAAGCTGGAACAATTGAGGGTACTATTCTAGGACAGGAGAAATAATAGCATATTTGCACACTGATGAGAATGATCCAATAGAAAGGAAAAATTGACGTTACTAGATGATTAGGAGATAATTCCTCAAGAGATACCCTCTGATAGATGAGAAGGGATGGAGACTTGGGGGGAAATGGAGAGACTGGCCACAACTAAGGGCTGGGAGGGTTCATTGATAATAACAGGAGGAAAGGCAAAATATGTGGACATTGATTCTCATGGATGGATAGATACAGTGGTGAGGACTTGAGGACATTTTCTTCCCACTATTTCATTTTTCTCTTGTAAATAGAAACCATACTAATGCGCTGAGAATAAGGATGGGGAATAGTTTTCAAGGGAGGAAGTGAAGATATGAAATAGTCATCTTGAAGTGTGGAAGCCTACATGATCGAGGAACAGCACTATACTTATGGGCAACAGTGAGAAACCTCTTGATTTAATGGTCATAAATTTGAAGGGAGGCTAGTCAGTGAGAGTTTGTGTTTTCACCTGTCCTGTCTAGTTGTGTGGGTGCAAATAGAGAGCAGGTGGATATAGTAATATTGGGAGAAAATTTCCTTTGTGAATATTGCAGCATTTGAAGTTTACTCTTAGAGCAATAACTGTGGAAGGGCTTTTCAAGAGGATGTATAGTACATTTAGAGTTGGATATGATATATAGAGTCTTCCTAAAAAAAACTATGAATGTTTTGATCATGAGAAAAAGTAATTGTGCTGATCATGGGAGCTTTTTACAAGCAATGGCCATTTTATCCCTGAAGTGTTGTAAGCAGTTTATTCTTCCTTCTGCTTTTGGATTTGGACAAATATTGTTTTCTCTTTGGTTGGCTTTATCTCAGTTCATTACTTTCAGTTTACATTTTATAAAACCAGAAAGTGGTTTAATACAGTGTTATGTATTTCTATGGTGCTACAATTCAGTGGCAGTATTTTGTTCATGTAGTCCATGTTATATCCCGTTGAGATATGGGCTTAATCCAAAAAAAAATTGTTTGCTCAAGACTGTGACCTCAAGTCTTCTCATTTGCTACTAAATAAAAAGTTCCTATTTCATTTAAAGAAATAATATGTATTAAAATACAAAATAGGCCAATAAATAAATATTTAGTGTAATCACAAATGGTTTTGAAGCCACAGATTTTAGCTTATCAAGGAGTTATAATGTCATATTATTTAAAATTCAGAAGTAACACTGCAAATTTGCACAATTAACATGCGCCTTTGAACTAGGCAATATTTCAGACAGATCACCACAAATAGGACAACCCAAATATCCAGTTATTTTTCTTATCTCACAGGGATGGGCTAAAACCAGTGTGATCTCAGCTGATCTATTTTATCTTTTTTAATAGAACAATTCACTATTTAGTAAGTGATGGGCTTTACTTTCTGTAGTGATTATTTACCATCATTACTCAGAAGGATACTTAATTACTCAGAGGCTGAAAATGCTCTGCTTTTATTTTTCTATGTATTTATGCAACATTTGTTTAGAACACGCAATATTCAAATATCAGTGGTGTGGGACATCAAAATCAGACTGCTTTCAAAATATGGTAAAAAATTTGTTAGAGAAATACTATCACAGAAACAACCCAAGGGAGTAAACCAAGGGAGTGCAATGCTGAATGTGGAAGAGGTTCAGAACTGGAATGCTGGTGTTGAGTGAGCATGGTTGTTTGCTTAAAATTACATCACAGAAGCATGTTTATAGTACAAGGGCTTATTCCAAGCTCACTAGATTTCCTCCCTATATCTTGTCTCAATGTCATACATTTGTTATCAGTTGCTAATTATACCAGTTTGGATCCCATGTAATTTAATTTCCACAAACTCTAAACACGTGAAATAGCCCTAGGAGAAAAACTGTAATTAATTTGAAGGTGACTACCCTGAATCTACATGTATTGACAAACATGACTTGAAATATTCTCAATAAATTGGGATCTCTGGGAATTGAAATCTTTTCTGAGTATTATTTAATTAAGCATTATCCTTCAGACTGATTGTGTTGTTTTTGCCCTCTCTTGTTCTAGTCCACTACCTGACGCAAAAGTGATTGTTCTTAAATTCCAATCCAATCTTGTTACTCCCAACTCAAAATTCTGCACTGATTTCCCAAGAAAAGTTCCAAATGTGTTAGGCTAATTTCAAAGAACCCTTAAAATAGAAACATTCTTAACCTTTCTAGCTTCATTTCTTATGCAGTTTTCAAGTAATTCATGCTTTCTTCCATCTCTGGTCCTGTACATATGGTACCATCATTCCATCATTCTATTTTTGTTATATAGTATCTCACCACCATTGTGGTGATCATTCTATTTTGTTATATAGTATCTCAGAATATTTTTGTTATATAGTATCTCACCACCATTATTACTACCACTACTAACACACACACACACACACACACACACACACACACACACACACCATCAGAATAACTTCTTATTTTCATTAATAATTTAACATCTCTCAGAAACCTTTCTTGACCTGTCAGTTTAGTTTGGCTCCATACTCCAAATATTTTCCCATTGTACTCTGTTCATCCATTTTTTTCACTGCATTGGAAATTCACTTTTATGCATCTCTTTTCCTTACTAGATTTCCATTTAGTTTCTTGTGATGAATATAATAACTAATTTTATGTGTCAACATGCCTAGGCCAAGGTGCCCAGACATTTGGCAAAAATCATTCTGCATGTTTCTGTGGAGATATGTTTTGGATGAGATTAACATTTAAATTGTTGGACTTCAAGTAAGGCAGATAACGTGGGTGGGTCTCCTCCAATCAGAAGAAAGCCTTAATAGAATAAAGACTATCTTCCTCTGAGCAAGAAGGAATTTTTCCAGTAGAATTCTTTTGGATTTTAATGGCAATTCCTCCCTGAGTCTCTAGCCTGACAACTGACCCCACAAATTTTGGACTTACTAAGCTTCCACAATCATGTAAGCCAATTCCTGAAAATCTCTCTCTCAGCACACACACACACACACACACACACACACACACACACACATCCTATTGGTTCTGTTTCTCTAGATGAACCGTGAGTAACACATCAGTAGTATGCCTTCTTCCTTTTTGTATTCTCATTTGCATAATACCTAGAACCAAGTAGGCATTTGATACTGGTTGAGTAGAAGAATGAATATTTTGTCTAATACATTGCAGACACTATATAATGACAAATTTAAAAAGAAATCAGGCACAGATATTCCTTTATATGGATGATAAAACATACATAACTGTTAGTAATATGAGATAGAAGAAAGTGTTACAAGGAGAGATTTGTAATACAACATTGGCAGTGGTCAAGAGTGTGAATATGCTTAGAGAAAGACTGCCCCTATAGGATCTTAGAGCACTTTTATAGCAGAGGTCAAGAGGAAGCTGATGTGCTTAGAGCAGAATTATTCCTTTGAAGATCTCCATTTCTGGATGTCTCCAGAATGCCTGCAGAGCTTAAGTAACATTTTTCTTCTGCAGCCATTATTCCTCCATCAGCAAAATCAAATGTAAGCCTCAGAATTCTATGTACCTGAGAACACCCTACTGCTTGTCACCCCAACACTCACAGCCTTAACAAAACTGTCTTCCTTGGGACCATTGGAATTATTTCCTCATATTCTTGTCCATTCTCATTTTACCACCCACAAATAGCTAAGACTCTTATTATCCTTTATTCTGTAGGCTTTAATCTCCATTTAGCTTTCAAACTTTGTTTTTTCTCCATCTCCTATTCCCTCCTTGCCTCCAAAATCTTCCATTGATTCCTCTCTCCTATTTTAAACTTCACCCCCCCCCCTCCGAATGTCCCTTAATCTTCTTGATGCAGGGAAAACTTACTTCTTTCTAGTGTTTCTTTTCCCTGAGTCATTTGTTTAAATGAAAAATTTTATTGGCATCACACCCTTATTTACACCATGACAGTTTCCTTGCTTTTAGAAAGCTAAACTTTAAGCTAAGATTCCATACAATAATTTTTAAAATACCAGCACTCACTTTAAAGTGACAATTTGTGTATTATTCAGGATAGGCTAGAATGTGCTGCAGTAACAAACAATGCCCAAATATTAGTGGCTTAATATAACAAAGAATTATATCTTTTGCATTCTACATGACTCTTGAAGGTTAAATGAAGGTTCTGCTCTATGATATCCTTACTCAGGAATACAGAATAGTGGAAAATTCACCATCCATAATGTCATTAGTTACTAAGGAAGTCAAAGGAAACAGGGTGGATCATATGCTGGCACTTAACTCTTTCTCCATGGTAGTAACTCACAACAATTCCATACACATTTCATTGACCAGAGCAAGTCACAAAGCCACATCTAATTTCATGGAAACTAGGAAATGAAATCCTACCATGGATCAGAAGGAGGGGAACCAGAAATGTCTCTGAAAAGCACCAATATTTCCTACAGCCCTTAAAGCAGGGTAGATAATATCATGGCATACAAGATGACAGCTAACTATACTTTAAATTACTTTTTTCAACCATACTTTAAATTTAATCTTAACATTACCTGGGATCCCATTTGGAAAATATTATGATGATGAATTCTATTCTAAAAATAATCCATAAAACCACATAAATAAAACCATATATTCAGCATATAATATGTATTAAAAAGGCCATTTCTTTGTTTCAATTTCCATATGTAGATATAAATCTCAAATATTTATATGCTGAATTTATTTCTATGTAAATAAAACCTAGAAGATCCTGAAACATATATTAAACAGTTTTGCATAGTTTTCTTTTTTGTTAATACATTTTTTAAGTCAATGAATACAAGTAATCATTTTCTAATTATATGTGAATGTTAGAAAAGGAATGTCATGTTCTTGAATATAAACCTTTCAAAATGAGTTTATCAAAATATAAATAGATATTAAATCAGGGACTGCATTTTTATCTGAACATAAGTAAATACAATAACCTTAAACTGATGAATCCAAATATTTACTTAACTTTTATTCAATTTATGTTCTTCCCAAAAATAAGCTAAAGAGAATATGTACTTTAAGTTTGTTCTTAAAGCCTGCTTATATAACCATTATTCATATAATGTCACAGGCTGAACACAAATTCACTAAGAGATCACTAAGTCTTTTTATTCCAAGATAAGAATATTATAAATTATGAATATTATTCAAGTTTAAAGTGGCTCTCATCTGTTTTGGGCCTGATTATCAGAAATGTAAGAGAGACATGGGCTTGTTCAATTCTGTCTTTGCTCATTAACCCTATAAAAATATGCATTCATTCTACAACTACGTTCTTCTCAGGACTCTATAGTTGGTGTTGAAGGAGTCAACAAATTAAGGAAATGTAAATAAGTAAATTATATAGCATATTAGAAGGTAATATGCATTATGGAGACAAATGAATTAAGGAGTGGGAGTCAGGCAAGCCAATTGGAAGTGCTATATTGAATGGAGGGTCTGAAATCTCAGTAGGTCATTGATGCAGCTCTCCAATTGTTATGTTCTTTCCACTTCAACATACATTGTGTCTATTTTAGTCATTATGAAAATTTCATTTTTGAGTTGGCTTGTTTCACCACAAAGTCTTACTAAAATAAAAGGGAACTTTCTCATAAAAGAAAAGAAAGAATAGCATTAAAATAGGTTACTCAACAAAAACTATTTATAGCAAATTTATATAGTAAGCTGCTAGTGTAGTTTTAGTTGCTAAATGACTATGCTGAGTCTTATAATCTTTTATTTGGTAAAATGTTAATAATAATTTTTCTTAGAGGAAGAATATAGTAAAATTTTACTTGATTTATAAAATACTTGATAATGCAGTAGAGATTGGACTTATGCTATATTATAAGTGGGGACACCTTTAAATAATTTGAGTAGTTTTTAGGTACTCACTACTGGTTTTATATTTTCCTTTTATATCTGTGTTAAGCTCCTTTTTCAATTTCCTTCTCAACAGTATGATTGTGAATACAGTTTGAGCACATAGTATTTAAATATATAAAATTGAGGTATCATCATATACCACAGATCACAGACAAATTTAAATTTGGCCTTTGGGAAAATATAATTCGAGAATAAATTTCCCAAAATTATTTTTAATAAGAACTCTATCCTTGCTCTCTCTCTCTCTCTGTCCCTCTCCCTCTGCCTCTCTGTGTCTTCAAAAAGATTTTTTTTAAGCTTTGGCTCTCTGACTCCATCAGCAACCATTTTTACAATTTTTATTTTTTTACAGTAAAGTTTTCTTGTAAGCTTCAGAAATGACAACTATTAAATTATAACTCCTTAATTTAATCTACCCTTTGCTCTTTCCTTAAAATGTATCTTCATTGATGAGTCACATTCTCTTATTCCTTTCAACCCATGAATCATTACATCATTTCTGTGGTATAATTACCTGTGCTGCCTTCATTTAGTTACTGGAAGAGGCATTATATAAAGTTAGTGAATTTCTCTTGGAAATGATAACTTGGATTATGTCCATTTAATAATACAACTTCTTGGATATTTTCTCTTATTATATTATTACATCAAAAGAGAATGCATCGACTATTTTAAACCATTATCCAAACTAACCATAATTATAATTGCTTTTATTTACCACAGCATTTTTGGCTGAGCATTCACAAAGACTTCAGAATTAGATTTTAAACACCATACACAGACAAAGTAATACGGCAATAGTATTGAGAACAAATATATTTTGTTGGGTTGGATTAATCTTTGTTTTGTTTTGTTTTGTTTTTTGTTTTGTTTTGTTTTTTAATTGGGTGCTCAAGGAAACTGGATAATAATCATTGGCATAAGTTGTGGTTTGATAAAACATCTAGCGTACTTTTTATTTATTTTATTATTTTTTAATGTTGATTTTTGATAGAGAGGGACAGAGTGTGAGCAGTGGAGGGGTAGAGAGAGAGAAAGGGAAACACAGAATCCAAAGCAGCCTCCAGGCTCTGAGCTGTCAGCACAGAGCCCAACGCAGGGCTCAAACTCACAAACTGCGAGATCATGACCTGAACTGAAGTCAGATGCTTAACCGACTGAGGCACCCAGGTGACCCTCTCTAGTGTACTTTTCGCTTCAATTTAGATTAAGATGAAAAAAATGGAGACAATATAATAAAAATTCATTCTGAATCCTTCCAGAGAGATTATATCCTTGATTGTAGATTTAGCTAACTAAGAAGTCTATTGTGTCCTAGTATTGTGTCCTTGTATCTTCTTACAATGTAGTCTAATTAGATTTGTTTCATGAATTATTTCTTGGTTAATAGAAAATTAATTGAAGCAGAAATATATTGCCTTTTGTTAACATGACATTGTTTTCATTTCTTATAAATGCAAGCACACAGGCATTTAATGAACTTGGCTTTGAAAATCATTATTACAAATTTGGAAACAGTGTTCTTAAATTAAGATGTGATAATGTGATAAATTACTTTATCTTCCTTATTGAGAAATATTTGGACATTGAATCTGGCATTCTAAATGATAGGGTAAAAACTGGATATGTTTAAAGGAAAAATCAAATCTTTCCTTCAGTTGTAATAATGTCTGCATTGTGATATTGTGATCTGGAACACAGGATTGGGAATCAACGACTTCCATGGTTAACATTCTTTTTGATCACTCAATTGTAAGGGAACTTGGTAATGTATTTAACTTGTGGTACCTCAGTTTCCATATCTATAAAATGGTAATAATAGCTATTAAATAACAAAAGTCAGCTGAGTAAATTTGAAAATGTAATTGGCTATGTTTAGCCATTGGTGAATCTATTGCAATAGAAATAGAAAAGAACTTCCACTGAATTCTAGAAAAGGAAAGACTTTGAAAGGTGGAAAGAGGATGGAAAAGGGAACTTCTTAGCAAACAATGCATTGTTTCAGGCAAGGTCACTTTCCCCTTAGGGAATGGAAGGGGCCTAAAGGTCAAACTTTCTCATTAGTGTTACCCAGGTAATGCCATGTTGACTGGATAAAGGTTACATTCCTAGAGGGTAGAAACTGTAGTTAGGTTAAGTATTAAGTCTTGGTTTGCTAATGTGGGGTTTAGCACAAATGACTCCAATTTGGGATTGTGGTCTTCTTTTTAACATAGTAGGCTAGTAGACGTCAGGTTTTAGCTTGATTTTGAATGTAAGAGAAAGACTAGGAACAAAAAAGGACAATGCTTTGTCAAGAAAGTGCTTCCCAGGGGTGCCTGGGTGGTTCAGTCAGTTGAACATCCAACTTCAGCTCAGGTCATGATCTCATGGTTTGTGAGTTCAAGCCCCACATCAGGCTCAGAGCCTGGAGCCTGCTTTGGATTCTGTGTCTCCCTCTCTTTCTGTCCGTTCCCCACTTACACTCTGTCTTTCACTCTCTCTCAAAAATAAATAAACATTAAAAAAATAGTAAAAAAAAATAAAAAGAAAGTGCTTCCCAAATTAGAGAAAAAAGACTGAAAGTGGACATGCATTTGAAAAAGCTAGCAAATGAACAATGAAATAAGCCTGTAAATTAAAAGGAAGAGTTAATATTGATAAAATCAGAAATCAAGCAGAAAAATGCAATAACAATAGAAAACAATAAAAATCAAGACTTCATTAACAACACCAATAAAGTGACAAAAGATTTTTTGCACTTTTGCATTAAAAATTTAATGTAAAAAGAGCAATAACTGCAGATAGGGATTAGTGCTGTAAAATAATTCTAGTTCATATTTATATTAACATTTTAGAAAGCTGGATGAAGTAGATACTATAGGAAAAATCTGAATATTGAACCCAACATAAGAAGATAACATATTAGTATTAATTATGGTAGAATTATTTTACTTTTTCTTTTCAAATTTTTATTTAAATTCTGTTAAGTTCACATGCTATATGCAATATTGGTTTCAAGAGCAGAATTCAATGATTCATCACTTACATGCAACATCCAGTGCTCTCCATAACAAGTGCCTTCTTAATACCTATCCATCTAGCCCATTTCCTTCCATCAACTCTCAATTTGTTCTCTATCTTTAAGAGTTTCTTATGGTTTGTTTCTCTCTCTCTCTCTCTCTCTCTCTTTTCTTTTCTCCCCCTCCCCAAGTTCATCTGTTTTGATTCTTAAATTTTACATGTAAGTGAAATCATATATTCGTCTTTCTCTGACTGACTTATTTTGTTTAGCATAATACAGTCTACCTTCATCCACATAATCGATAATCACAAATGGCAAGATTTCATTCTTACTAATGGCTGACTAATATTCCATTATATATATAGTGCAATTGCTGGATGGTAGGGTAGTTCTATTTTTAGCTTTTTGAGGAAGCTCCATACTGTTCTCCAGGGTGACTGCATCAGTTTGTATTCCCTCACAATGGAAGAGGGTTCCCCTTTCTCCACATCCTTGCCAATACCTGTTTCTTGTGCTGTTAATTTTAGTCATTTTGACATTTTGTGAGGTGGTATCTCATTGTGGTTTTGATTTGTATTTCCCTAATGAGGAGTGATGTTGAGCATCTTTTCATGTCAGCCATCTGGATGTCTTCTTTGGAAAAGTGTTCTCTATCCTTAGGAGTCTCTTAAATGGATTTCTTAGATGGATTATTTGTTTTTTTGGGTGTTCAGTCTGATAAATTATTTGTAGATTTTGGATACTACCCCTTTATCCAATATGCTATTTGCAACTATCTTCTCCTATTCCATCAGTTGCCTTTTAGTTTTGTTGATTATTTTCTTCACTATGCAGAAGCTTTTTACCTTGATGAAGTCCTAGTAGTTCATGTTTGCTTTTGTTTCCCTTGCCTCTTGACACTTGTCAAGTAAGAAGTTGTGACCGAGGTCAGAGAGATTGCTGCCTGTGTTCTTCTCTGGGATTTTGACAGTTTCCTGTCTCATGTTTAGGTCTTTCATCCATTTGGAATTTATTTCTGTGTGTGATGTAAGAAAGTGGTACAGGTTCATTTTTTTGCATGTTACTGTCCAGTTTAAGTATGATGGAATTATTTTAAATTAACAACACACACACATCTAAAAAAAAAAAAAAAACTGGCAGATCCAAATAGTTTTGAGCACACATTCCTCTTAACACCACAAAGAAATAATTATGAAATTTAAATCAGTTCATAATATTTGAGAAATCAATAATTTCCCAATGAATTTAAGATTAGTATAAATTTGATATAAAAAGGAAATAAAGACAATTAAATTTAGCAATTTATTTGAAAAATAGCATGGCCAGTAGATGTTATTTAAGAATATTAATATTAATTTTTATCATATTAACCAAGAAAAAATTACATTACTCTATAAATTACTGTATAGAAAGTATTTGATAAAATAAAAATCTAATCCTGATAAAATTTATAAGGAACTAGGGCTAGAATGAATGTTGTTAACCTTCCAAAAACTTATAGACAATGTTATATTTAAGAATATAAATTTGGAAAGTTTTATCAAAATCAAGAATAAGATCCAAGCAATCAAATAAGAAAAACCAATGTGATGTGTAAGATATTGGAAAGGAAATGACAAAAGCTATTACTCACAATTAATATGATTGTCTACCAAAGGGGAACCTGGGTGGCTCTGTTGGTTAAGCGTCTGCCTTCAGCTCAGGTCATGATCTCACAGTTCGTGAATTGGAGCCTCACATCCGGCTCTGTGCTGATGGTTTGGAGCCTGGAGCCTGCTTCAGATTCTGTGATTCCCTCTCTCTCTGCCCCTTCCCCACTCACACTCTGTCTCTGTCTCTCTCAAAAATAAATTTAAAAAATTAAAAAAAAAATTTTTAAATATGGTTGTCTACCAAAAATATATGTAAGTTTCTATTTAAAAGTTATATGTACTCTTAAGAGAGTTTTTTAAGATGAATGGATATGAATTTAAAATTACTGAAAATATAGATCCCTTGGGGCGCCTGGGTGGCTCAGTCGGTTGAGCATCCGACTTCAGCTCAGGTCACGATCTCGCGGTCCGTGGGTTCGAGCCCCGCGTCGGGCTCTGGGCCGATGGCTCGGAGCCTGGAGCCTGCTTCCGATTCTGTGTCTCCCTCTCTCTCTGCCCCTCCCCCGTTCATGCTCTGTCTCTCTCTGTCTCAAAAATAAATAAACGTTAAAAAAAAAAAAATTAAAAAAAAAAAAAGAAAATATAGATCCCTTTACTTCAGTGAAAGCCAATTAGAAAATTTAATTTAAAAAGATATCCTTCAAAATACTCAATAAGACAATGAAATTTGTTATAAATGCTTCAAACAATGTTCAAGATTTCCCCAAAACTGAAGATGTCCTAAAAGATCTGAATAACTATATATTGCCCCATTCACAAGTGAGAACACTCAATATTGTAAAGATATAAATTCTCTTCACATTTTAAATTCAGTTCAATATTAGTTTAAGTCACACTAAGATTTCCAAATTGACAATTTAATTTCACAGTTCAAATGGAAGGGGAAAATGCAAAAGAATAAATATGACATCTTGTAAAAAAAAATAAGAACAATGAGGAATGTCTTGCTCTATGAGATCAATACATTCTCCAAAGCTTTATTAGAGAATAAATAAACAAAGAAGAGTAGAGCTCAAAACAAATTCATGTGTAATGGAAATCGCATATAATGCATATTGTATGTGAAATGAGTCAGGAAAGGTAGATTACTCAATAAAAAGCTAAATTTCATTACTTGATATTTATATGAAAAAGAGCAAAACTAATAATGCAACAAACTAAATGATAATTTGCAAATTAATCTAACATTTTATTAAAAAAATACCATGACCAAATAGGCCTTACTTTAAGAAAATAAGGATAGTGGAAATCCTTAATAATTAATCCTTCACATTAACAACACTAAAATCACATTATCATATAAGTTTGTTTATTACTTTATAGAAGTAACTGGATAATACAGGCCCCAGCGAACAGGAAATACACATAATAAATGAATAAATATATTAATTAAATGTTTAAAGTAACATTTTCAAACCATAAAATTATTAGATTAAAACACAGTAAAGTGTCATAAATTTGCGTTTCTCCTACAAATTTAGTACCATATAATTTTTCTTCGCCTTTGCGATAGGAGAAAACAATATCAGATTTTAATCATCCAGTTCTTAAACCAGCTTCTACAAATGTCACATGTTATTGGGACACAATGCTGGCAGTAGTTTTTAATCCCTTTTGTTCCTGCTAATAGAAAGTGAAAACTATACACTAATCACTTTAGCTATATTGATGCATAAGAAATAATCAGAATTTTATGCAATAATTCTGAGAGTAGTATGAATGACTATTACCTCCCCTTTCCAAAAAACATTTTTCCAATTTAATATCTATTAAAAATGACAGATAGAAGAATTGTGAATAATGAATTTTAAAAACAATACTTTGAATGGAAACATGAAAGATCAGCATAAAGTACCTAAAATTCAGAATAGAGTTAATACATTTGGGTTCAATTCTTGGAGATGCAGTTGTGTATGTATGACATTAGACCAGATGTCTAATCAGGTTTATATATGGTTATATATGATGTTTATATGGCTACCTATCTAGTGTTAGCATCTCCTTCCTAGATGTAAAAATGTTTGCTTATATAATTGTAGCACTGGCCAAGAAAATCTTATGTAAATTAAAGAATAAGCAAGCCACTATGAATATTTAGCCAGCAAAATTATATTTGTTCTAATGTCTGAAACTTTTGTTTTTCAAGGTTCTGTTTTTGTGGAGTTAATTTATCTACTTCCAGAATTCTAGTTGCCAGAAGTCTAAGACATTTCTTTGTGGAACATATATAAAGTTTCTAATCTGAGACTACAAGCATGAAAAAGATTAATATTCCTCTAAAGATTTCCAATTAACTAAGCAACATAATTCACATACAGTCCACTGTTAACTTGTAAATTATTAAATATCATATTTAGGGTAATTTGAAAAAAATGAAAATTATTTTTGTCATGTTTATGGTATCTGAGAAAAATTATCGTATCTCAAAGCAGATGAATTGGACTCAACTGGTTTAACCAATTTAATCAGGAGTTCTAAAAAAATTTAAAAACAAGACTAGCTAATTGAATGAAAAGAATGATGTCATGTCCAGTTCCCTGTTCATGAATAAAGTTTTAGCCTTGAGCTTCTTCTTTGATATATTTGTGACAAAGAACACTCAGCTCAAAAACAAACAAACAAAAAAGACTCGGTAACATTATATGATGTTTCATCTGAACATTGAATTTTATTTTCATACTCTAATAGATATATGCAGGTGATAGAACCATCACCACCATAATTTGATCTATTAAAAATAAATTGAAAAATGTGAAAATATTTGTAACATGTTACACAGTATTATTATCAGTATTAAAAAGCTTTTACTAATAAGTGGAATATGCAGTAAAAGTTTAGATATAGGAGGCTGGGTGCAGAGAGGCTGGGGCTGTGGCCAGGCGTGGCTCTGCTGGCAGGCGGCCGCAGCTGCAAGGAGTTCAGTGTGGCCCCAGCCCCGTCATGACTGCTTGGACGCAGGTTTAACTTTTTTATTCAGCAAAAATGTGGATTCAGAAAAGCACCCAGGAAGGTTGAACCTAGAAGATCACCGGAACAAGTGGTGAAACATGCAAGAGAAGTGCTTTGATTCCTCCTGTAGAAGAAACAGTCTTTTATCCTTCTCCCTGTCCTATAAGGACCCTTGTAAAGCCCTTGTTTTTCACTGTTGGGTTTACAAGGTGTGCATTTGGATCAGCTGTCATTTGGCCATATGAATCACTGAAATCCAGGGTCCAGAGTTATTTTGATGGTATAAAATCTGGTTGGTTGGACAGCATAAGACCACAAAAGGAAGGAGACTTCAGGAAAGAGATTAACAAGTGCTGGAATAACCTAAGTGATGACCAGCAGACTGTGACAGGTTTATGTTAGCTTACATGTTTTAGTCATTCAAGGGAAGAGAAATCAAACCAAAAGGTATCATAGCTGCAAATGTTTTTGTATTCTGTTTATGGAGAGTACCTTCTCTACAGCAGACAGTGATCAGATATTTCACATCCAACTCAGCCTCAAAGGTCCTTTGTTCTCCAATGTTGCTGTCAATATTCAGTCATTTCTCCTTGTTTCACATGGCAGCAAATATGTATGTTTTGTGGAGCTTCTTCTCCAGCATAGTGAACATTCTGGGTCAAGAACAGTCCATGGCAGTGTACTTATCTGCAGGCGTTATTTCCAATTTGGTCAGTTATGTGTGTAAATTCGCCACAGGAAGATATGGACCATCACTCGGTGCATCAGGCGCTATCATGACTATCCTTGCTACTGTGTACACAAAGATCCCAGAAGGGAGGCTCACCATTATCTTCCTTCTAATGTTCACATTCACAGCAGGGAATGCCCTAAAAGCCATTATTACTATGGACACAGCAGGAATGATCCTGGGATGGAAATTTTTTGATCATGCAGCACATCTTGGGGGAGCTGTCTTTGGAATATGGTATATTACTTATGGTCATGAACTCACGTGGAAGAACAGGGAGCCTCTAGTGAGAATTTGGCATGAAATGAGGACTAACGGCCCCAAGAAAAGAGGTGGCTCCAAGTAAATCTGGGGTTGGATGATGCTGGTGCGTGTGGCCTATGCTGCCTGGAGATCCCCAGGAATACATTGGCCCTGGAGTGACCACACCTTTGCTCCCTGCCTGGAAGACACCCAGCATCTAGCTTTCCTAGTATTTTAAACTGTCCTCAGTACATGTCTTACTAGAAAGTGAATTATGATGAAGTCATGAAGTAAAGGTTTATATCTCTACTTGGTAAAAATAAATAAATGAATAAATAAATAAATAAACAAACAAACGAACAAACAATAAATAAATAAATATTGCAAATAATAAAGAAAAAAGATTAAATAAATGTACAACATCATTTTTCCTAATAAATTTGTATATATTTAAAAAATGGTAATCCAGGATTTTTGCAAGTATGGGAGAGAAATTGCTGGTGGTATATAATTCAGCAAATCATTTCTAAAGATTTTGAGTCATGGAGGTATGTATCTAAAATCCAATTTTAATTTGCTGTATTTACTCAAAGGGAATAATTAGGAATATGCCCAAAAAAGGTCTTTTAAAAAATGTGCTTACAAAGGGTAGATCTTATTTACATTTTATTTTTTCTTTCTGTGTTCAGAAGATGGGTATTCTCTGCATTTTTGTCTCTGTTTAATTTTAAACATTGAAACTACAGGATTTTAAAAAGCTGAGCATATGTTCATCATTATGAAATTCTTGTGAGATCATTTATTATGAAACAGTTTTCCTGTGTAGTGACATAGTGGAAGGAATGTGTATTTCTCCTTACTCTAAAATCATCACAAAGACTTCAGTGGGGGTCTGTTTTGAGTTCATTGCTGTAGAAGTTTTTGATTAATATTTTATAAGCTTATTGAAAGCAAATAGAAACCATTAAAACCATCAAAAACTGTTTATTTGTTTTTAAGATTTAAGTCAATGTTCAATTCACATAGAAAAAGTAGCATTTCTGTTTCAGTAAGGAACATTTACAATGTATCATGTTAATCCCTTGTTTTAGACATTGAAAAAATATGTAAGATCATTAAATAGAATTTTCACTACTGAAACTTAGTATTATTAATGGCTACTTTGGAGAAAACAATATCTATGCCACTCACATTACAGTTTTTTTAATTTTTTTATAACATTTGTTTATTTTTGAGAGACAGAAGGAGAGCATGAGCAGGAGAGGGGTAGAGAGAGAGGGAGACACAGAATCCAAAGCAGCTCCAGGCTCTGAGCTGTCAGCACAGAGCCCTATGCAGGGCTCAAACTCATGAAATGTGAGATCATGACCTGAGCTGAAGTCCGATGCTCAACCAACTGGACCACCCAGGGGCCCCCATGTTACAGTTTGATAGTCATAGTATCTATATGCTTCCTGAGCATTTGCTTCTGCTAGTTTAAATTATTTCTGCTAATAATTTCTTTTTGAGATGGGAGGTTTGTGTTTGTTTGTTCATGAGTATTATTTTTATAGTGAAAGAAAGAAGGGAATTATTGAAATTCTAGAAAAATAATGAAGCATGTGAGAAAAATGAATATAGAAATCTATACTTGGAAGAGAATTTGATCTTTCTGCAATTTAATGGCATATTCTGTTTTTTTCATTCTGTATTGCTGATTTTTTATACATAAGTTCCCTGAACAATTTACTTCTCTGGTTGAGATGTCTTCTCTATTATAAGAGTCTAGTATTTGTTTCTCTACTTTTATCCAGTTCAGCCCTAATATCAAATCAGCAGGTAATGTTTGAGGGCTGTATCATGCAGTGATCTCAAACTCCACTTGTTTAGGGGCGCCTGGGTGGCTCAGTCAGTTAAGTGTCTGACTTCAGCTCAGGTCATGATCTTGCGGTTTGTGAGTTTGAGCCCCACATTGGGCTCTGTGGTGACAGCTCAGAGCTTGGAGCCTCCTTCAGAGTCTGTGTCTCCCTCTCTCTCTCTGACCCTCCCCTATGCACACGCTCTCTCTCTCTCAAAAATAAATAAACATTAAAAAATTTTCTTTCAGGGCACCTGAGTGGCTCAGTGGTTGAGCCTCCGACTTCAGCTTATGTCATGATCTCACAGCTCGTGAGTTTGAGCCCCATGTTGGGCTCTGTGCTGACGGATCAGAGCCTGGAGCCTGCTTCGGATTCTGTGTCTCCTCTCTCTGCCCCTAACCCACTCGCATTCTGTCTCTGTCTGTCTCAAAAATAAATAAACATTTAAAAATTTTTTTTCCAAACTCCACACATTTAAACCTAAGCCCACCTTTTCTTCTCAGGTCCACCTGACTTTAATTTCTAATTATTAAAATCATTTTATTTTTTTCAAAGTAATACATGCTTACAATCAAAATGTCAAAGAATACTGAAGGGATTATATTTTTAATTCTTTTTCTGCTCTCAAAGAACCACTTTGTAATTGAAAGAGCGGACCTAGGCCGGCCGCCTCCATCTTGTTTTGTCCTCCATCTTGAGTGACTAAGTCCCCGACATGGCCCCTTTCCCGAAAACCACAGAAAGGAATTCCTGTTCAAACCTTAGACCACGCCTCCTCCCCTTGAGTAACTTCCCACTCACCTGTTCAAACTTCCCGTTCAAACCATGCCCTACAACCAGCGCACAGGGACTCTGACCCTTCCCCAGCTAATCGGCTAAGGCCACGACCATCACCCCCCCAACTGCCCCTAGACCCCTATAAAACCTTTGTGCTTTTGAAACACTCTCTCTCTCTGGTATCTCACCGCTGTGTAGGTGCAGGTAGGGGATTGAGCTCGAGCTAGCTCGAATAAAGGCTCTTTGCTTTTGCATTGGACTCAGCTCCCTGGTGGTCTTTGAGGATCATAAATTCTGGGCATAACAGTAATATTTTTATATGTCATCATTTATATTCATATTTCTATTTGGCTAATTCAGTGATGAATTTTTATATCTACTGGCATTCTAATATGGTAGCTGAGGATATGCCTTCTTACACCATACTCCTACCTCTGGTTCTTCCATCTTTCCTTTATAATTACAATTTTTGGTTAAATCAACAGTCAATGTTTACATTGCTATGAGACTGTAAACATAATTCCCTACTGAATAAAATACTGTAGTGTACTATAATTGTACTTATTGTCTAATGGAACTTTTTCCTATTCATACTGATAATAATTTCTTAAGTTTTTTTCTTAGTTGTTTATGTAAATCACTGTTTTCCTCCATATGTTCCCACGTATATGTTAAATGACTGGAAAATACGCAATCATGCCAAACTTTGTCCTTCCTTCCTTCCTTCCTTCCTTCCTTCCTTCCTTCCTTCCTACCTTCCTCCCTTCCTTCCTTTCTTCATTCCTTCCTTCCCTTCATATTTTCTCTCCCTTTTTCCTCTCCCTTGTCCTTCTTCTACTTCCTATTCCTTTTATTTATGGAAGGACTTCTTCATCTACAATCATGATTTGTTGCTCTTCTGGGCCAGAAAACAAATTTTGCTGTTGACCTCTCTTTGTTTTTTGTTTGTTTCAACCATAGTATATCTTAAGAATTTTCTTAGTTGTTTATGTAAATCACTGTTTTCCTCCATATGTTCCCATGTATACGTTAAATGACTGGAAAATATGCAATCATGCCAACCTTTGTCCTTCCTTCATTTCCTAAGGAGGGTCATCATGGTAAATAAATTGTTTTACCTTGAATGTCTGAAAATGACTTTTTTTTCCCACTCAATGTGATTCATAAATGAGAAGTCATTTTCCTTCTGTGTTTTGAAAGCTTTACCTCACTGGTCCTTGGCTCCCATAAGTTGTTCCTGAAAAGTATGAGCCTCATTTCAGCCTCATAGTTCTTGCTACATGCCTCTCAGAGTTTCTCTATGACAAACACCCTCACTTTTAATTAAATTTCCTACCTCTGCTTGAAAATGGCTCTAATTTTCCCAATCAGCGATTTGCCTTTCTTTCAACTGTTTTGTCTGATTCAAAAAGTCTACTGTCATGAGGAGACAGACTTCATTGTTTGATGATTGACCACTGACAGCTTTGAAGCCTCATCCCTTCCCATACCCCTGGTATCCCACAACTGGGCAAGCTGATAAGAAAACCTGGGTGCTCCCTACCTTGGAACCAGTAAAAGATTCAAACCTTGCAAATCTCTACCTGCTTACGTGGGAACTCTGCATCTATTTCCACATCCTAACTGCAACAAAATCCAGGCTAGTTTCCTTTCTTTGCTCTTATAAGCTATTTCAGACCTGTTTGAAATTCCTGCCCTGCTCTCCCTAGAGACAACAGTTATGTAAGTAATAAAGCTTTTCATACCCTCTTGGTGTGTATGTAGGGTCATCAGTTTTAACATCCAAACCAAACCTTGAGTAGGGGTGCTTCTTGCTTTTGCAGAATGACCATAACTTTACTATTATATCTGCCCCATATATCTTCTTCTTTATAGGTTGTTAGCTTATTAATTCTTTGCTGGATTGTAACAGGAATTTGGGGGAAAAGAAAAGACTAAGAAGATGAATAAAAGGCTATGGTCAATTTATTCTAGTTATGCAATAATCCCCCATAATTTCCTTTAATACATCAAACTTAATGCTTAAAGTCATGCTTAACTCCTGCTTCTTCTTTTTCCCCATACCCAAACTTTGTTGATTTTTTTCTTTCATAGTGTCTCCATGGTGTTAACTTGCTTCAGCACTGACACTTAAAATATCCTGATTTGCTTGTTTATTAACACAATTTAAAAATGGAATTCTTTCTGCCTTAGCTTCAGTTGAGGTCCAAAGGCTAAAAACAAACCAATAGGTGGTATCTTTTCTCATAGTCTTTTTTTTTTTCTTCTCTCATATTCTTAAGTGAGTTACAAAGACAATTATGTAAAAATGTCAGCAGAGATGGCTCAAAAACTAGTTTTATCATATAAAAGGGTTGACTTTGAAGGGGTGGTTCTGATGTCATTTTAAAATAGATCCTATCTGAGTGCGTCTCATGCAGCTGCTTTGAGATCTGCCTGGAAAGAGCCCTGCAGGGTACGGCAGAATGCTGGAGCTGAGGGGGGCAGATAAGCAGGAGTCTGGTGGAATAGCTTTGGCCTCATTTAGGTAGTTGAAGTTAGTTGTTCTCAGTAGGAGAATCTTTGAGATACCTATGAAAGCACAACATGATAAAAACAGTCAGCTTTTGAATACCTGCCAGAGTATACTAACATCAGAATATGACTGTACTAGCAAGTAAAACCATCTCTATACCTTATGTCTCTTCCAGCTGGCCAGTTTTGTTATCTGCCACCAGCATTTTGTAGAGCCTTTGTAAATGGCTTCTATGCTGGCTCCCTGATGCAGGGCCCACATTTGAACCATAGGAGGGGCGCCTGGGTGGCTCAGTCGGTTAAGCATCTGACTTCGGCTCAGGTCATGATCTCGCGGTTCGTGAGTTCAAGCCCCGCGTCAGGCTCTGTGCTGATGGCTCAGAGCCTGGAGCCTGTTTCAGATTCTGTGTCTCCCTCTCTCTCTTACCCTCCCCCGTTCATGCTCCATCTCTCTCTGCCTCAAAAATAAATAAACGTTAAAAAAATAAAAAAAATAAAAAATAAAAGAATTGACATTGAACCATAGGAAATACACACCTCTGGGGAGCCAACAGTGGATAGTGGCTTGATCTGACAATGGTGACCTCTGTGAACTCAATTGCCAGGCAGGTAATCCAGTCAGAGCCTTTCACTTTTCTCCAACATTGAGTAGAAAACCAGTCCCTTTGCCCCATCAAGCTCCATAGGGCACATATCAAGCTGTCAGAATGATGCCCTAAAGCCCCTTTTACTTGGCATGAGGTATGAGCAAAGACCTCCCTCCTGTTGATCAAGGAGAGAAAATGCTTAAGCACTGCAAATTGTTTCTCAAAATAATTTCCTCCTTTGGTGTCTTTCTGCTGAGGTAGCCTGGCCTCTGTTCAGGAGCCTTCTTTTATTGAGCAGGTTTTTAAGTGACCTCACTTAAACCTCAGACCATTTCTCTGACTTCAACCATTTTATACTTTTAAGATAAGTGTTATGCTAATGATCAGACAATTAGTTTTGAGAAAGATCCTTGGCATTTTTTGTATAATGCTCTACTCTCTCACTTCGAAACCTGCTACATATTATAACATTGTGTTATATTTTTTAAATGTGTTGATTTAGGGGCACCTGGGTGGCTCAGTTGGTTAAGTATCCGACTTCAGCTCAGGTCATGATCTCACAGCTAGTGGGTTTGTGCTCTGGATCAGGCTCTGTGCTGACAGCTCAGAGCCTTAAGCCTGCTTCGGATTCTGTCTCTCACTCTCTCTGTCCCTCCCCTACTTGTGTTCTGTCTCTCTTGCTTAAAAATAAATAAACATTAAAAAAATTTAAAAAAATAAATGTATTGATTTATCTATTCTCTAGCTTGCAGCTTAGAAACAAGTTCATATGATTTAAAAATGATTAGAGGGAAAACAGTACAGTACATTAGAAAATGTGAGCTACAAATATGGCTAATACAAAAATGTATTTGATAAAAACCTATATAGTTACTATGGACAAAGAAGGCATAGCTCTGAGCCTTATGACAATCAAGATCATATCTTTTATATTTCAATTACTTATTTAATATTCTGTCTCCCTTAACTAGATTTTAAGCTCTGTAAGAGCAGTTTTTTGTTCTTGTTTTTGTTTTTTATTTCTACTTGTGTTTTTTTTTTCCCCCAGTGGGACTGATCCTTCACCTTTGAGACTTTGCATGATGAATGTCATATGCCCAAAAACTATTTCTTGAATAGAAGAATGAATAGATAAATGTGTTTATAAGAATTATTTTTCTTTTGCAGTTGAAATACAGATTTTGAGTACATGTATTGCAAATATGTTCTCCCTGTCTGCTATTTGTTTTTCAACATTTTGGGGGGGAATTTGCTGTCTTGGAAAAGCTTTTTTCTAATATAACTGCATTGAGGTAAAATTTATATAAAATAAAATTCAGCAAACAATCTTCAAAAAAGAAAAAGAACAAAACTAAAGGCATCACGGTCCCAGATTTCAAGCTATCCTTCAAAGCTGTAGTAATCAAAACAACATGATACTGGCATAAAAATAGACACATAAGTCAATGGAACACAGTAAAGAGTCCAGAAATAAACCCATGATTATATGGTCAATTAATCCATGACAAAAGAGGCAAGAATATGCAGTGGGGAAAAGACAGTCTCTTTAACAAATGGTATTGGTAAAATTGGACAGCTACATGAAAAAAATTCAAACTGGACCACTTTCTTACACCATACACAAAAATAAATTCAAAATGGATCAAAGACCTAACTGGGAGAAGTAAAACCATCAAAATCCTAGAAGAGAGCACAGGCAGTAATTTCTCTGACATTGGCCATAGCAAAATATTTCTAAATATATCTCTTGAGGCAAGAGAAATAAAAGCCAAAATAAACAATTTATATAAAAATAAAAAGCTTTTGCACTGCAAAAGAAAATATCAACAAAACAAAAAGACAACTTACTGAATGGGAGAAGATATTTGCAAATGATACGTCTGCTAAAGGGTTAGTATTAGAAATATAGGAAGGGCTTATGCACCTCAACACCAAAAAACAAATAATCCAATTAAAAAATAGGCAGAAGACATTAACAGACATTTCTCCAAGGAAGACATACAGATGGCCGACAGACACATGAAAGGATGCTTCACATCACTCATCATTGGGAAATGCAAACCTAACCCACAATGAGATATCACCTCATAGCTGGCAGAATGGCTGAAATCAAAAACACAAGAAACAACAAGTGTTGGCGAGGATGTGGAGAAAAAGGAATCCTCATGTATTCTTTTTATGAATGCAAACTGGTGCAGTCACTGTGGAAAACAGCATGGAAGTTCCTAAAAAAATTAAAAATAGGATTATCATATGATGCAGTAATTCCACTTCTAGATTATTTACTCAAAAAATGCAAAAACACTAATTTGAATAGATATATATGCACCCCTGTGTTTATTATAGCACTAATTATAATAGCCAAAATGTGGAAACAACCCAAGTGTCCGCTGACAAATGAATGGATAAAGAAGGTGTGATGTATGTATATAATAGAATATTACTTAGTCATAAAAAGAATGAAATATTGCCATTTGCAACAACATGTTTTAAACTATTGGTTAAGAAACAAATGAACAAAGGGAAAAAAAGAGAAACCAAAAAAGACTCCTGAATATAGAGAACAAATGGTTACCAGAGAGGGGAGGTGGGTGGGAAGACAGGTGAAATAGGTGAAGGAGATTAAGAGTACACATATCATGATGAGCAGGGAGTAATGTATAGAATTGTTGAATCACTATATCATGCACCTGAAACTAATATAATACTGCATGTTAAATTAAAAATAAATACATTTTTAAAATATATAATTCACCAATTTAAAGTGTACAATTTGATGAGTTTTGAAAGTTATATATAATTGTGTAGCCATGACTACAATCATGATATGGAATGTTCCATCACCCCAAGAGTTCCCTTGTCCCCTTTGCAGTCAATCTCTTAACGACTGTCCTTTGTTTGAATTGGTTCTTGTAGTTTTTCATTGACTTTAATTACAGGTCATGGTAGTATTAAGAGATGTCCTAAGGAATTTTCTGCATTCCAGATGTACTTACTTACATATTATCTGCCAGTCCACAGATGATATTTTGGGCAGAAACAGCACATGCAAGGAAGGCAAAACCATACCCAGAGTAATTGTCTATTTCTGTAGTAACAAAACATTATCCCTTACATGGCAGAAACAGTCCCATGTAATTAACCTGCCATAGGTAGCTAGCTGACCCTGGGGAATGGTCCCACAGTGGGGACTCAGTGTTCTCAGATGTTGGCAGATTGGGTACTCACTTATGGTTGTAGCCAGGTCAGTCTTGGTAAGTAGAAGTTCAGGTTACTTAACCCATGGATTACCTCCATCCCTGCCAACAAGGACACCTTATACATGATTCCATTGGGAAATGACAGAAGTGACTGAGGAAAGAAGCTGACTGATATCCATAAAAGATCTTTCAATTTCTATTCTATCCACTTGATTTTTAAAATCTTCAACTTTTGTTGTCATCTTTTGGTGGATATTCAGATGGGACATAAATATCTTCATATTCTTTGCCCATTCAGAGAGGTCTCTCTACATACTTCTTCCCTGGACTTCCTTATCACCAATTTTTCAATCATGTTGCTTTCAGGTCGCTTACCAGAGGCCTAAACCACTGGCCACATAGGGACATGAAACAGAGTAAGGAGGTAGAAAGTGACTGGGTAGAGAGAGGGAGGCAGAAGTTGCTAGCTATATATATATATATATAGCTATATATAGCTATATATATATATATATATATATATATATATATATATATATATATATTGTGGTCAGAGACCTGAGGAGTTAAGAAATGAACGGAGACCAGTATAGGGAGAGGAAGACAGACATGTGAAGAGCAATCTGGTCAAAGGCCTGAAGGGGAAGATTAACTCCGCCCATGTGACAATGGGAAAATGACCACCAGAGGGCGAATAATTATAGACCCTTCTATCTGGCTATTTCTCCTTCCAGACAAAATGAACAATGAGGTACACCATTCAAAATTCTATTCAATGGAATAACTTCCCTTCACCATTGTCCTTTAGGGAGGTCCCAGTGCTATAGCTGTCCACTTTCAGGTCATGTCTGTACATTGTACAGAACCATCTGAGGTCTGAGTTTTCCCTTTCTCAGTCAACATTATGAAATGATCAATAAATGCTTTGGAATGAGACAACAAAAATTTAAGAGCATAAGTAACTTTTAATGTGTTTATTATTCTGACTCACTAGGTAAGCGAAAACAGTAAAACTTTCTATAGTGAGACTGGCTTAGAGATTTAGCTACATAAAGAGAGAATTCTAGATTTCAGTAGGAATTAATAAAATACAAAGATTTGTTCTACATGAGAGCCAGGTTAGACTGTAGGCTATTTGAAAAGTGTGCCTCATTATTGTTCATCTCTAAATTATTTTCAGTCAGTTTGGGATTGAAAAGTATTTTTAATGATTTTCATGTTACACAATTTTGTAACACAAACTAGAACAATCATTCTTAAACTTCAGTGAGCATAATCATCACCTGGAGAGTTACAGTAAGACATTATTTAATATTTTGGTAGGTGCAAACATAAGCAAAATTTTAAGGTATGTATTTTTTAAGATGAATTTTTATTTTTTTCTTTTTAAATTTTATTATTATTATTATTACTATTATTAATACTATAAAAATTAATTTATTTTAAGAGAGGGAGAGAGTGTGTGTGCGCTAGTCAGGGAGGGGCAGAGAGAGAGGGAGAGAGAATCCCAAGCAGGGTCCATCCACACTGTCAGCACAGAGCCAAATATGGGGCTTGAACTCACAAACCATGAGATCATGACCTGAGCGGAAGCCAAGAGTTGGACACTCAACCGACTGAGCCACCCAAGTGCCCCGTTTTTTATTATTTTTTAATGTTTATTTATTTATTTGGAGAAAGTGAGAGAGAAAGTGCAAGGGGAGGGACAGAGATAGAGGAGAGAGAGAATCCCAAGCAAGCTCTGCACTACCAGACAGGAGCCGGATGTGGGGCTCAATCCCATGAACCATGAGATCATGATCCGAGCAAAAATCAAGAATCAGACACTTAACTGACTGAGCTACCCAGGTGTCCCCTCCAAGATCAATTTTTACTGTACTTTCTCCATTTTCTCACTGTACTGACCTTTGCTCCATTCATTTTTATCACACGGTTTTCTTGCTTGTTGAGGTATTCTCTCCCTTGTCCTTATCTTCCTTACCCATTCTTATGAGAGCTTTGTACTCCATTAGTATTATACAAATTTCCAAACTGACATTCCATCTTCTAGTCCAGTGGATTTACAAATTTCCAAACCAAGCTGTAGAAGAAAATATAAGTAGAGATGTTTTTGTTGAGGTTCCTGTGACACATTCTGGAACTTCTAAGGTTCCCTGAAGGAGCATTTAAAAATTACTTCTCTGGGATACCAAAATTCAGTTGTTTCTAACTGACATTTGAGAAAGCACGTAGCAAGGTTATTTCAATTAGGTTAGCATAATGCTAAATTTTACACATATTATTTTTCCTATGTATATACTTTTGAATAGAAAATACATATTTATATGCTGAAAGAGCAGACCTAGGGCAGCTGACTAGTGACTATGTCCCCGACATGGCCGCAGAAAGAAGTTCCTGCTCAAACCTCAGAACACGCCTCCTCCCCTTGAGTAACTTATGTTTTCTAAGAAAGCAGGCTACTGATTGATGCATTCTTCCGAAGTCTGAGGTGGGAGGAAGGGGAGTGTGAGAGGTGTGGAAAGTGTGAGTAGAAAAGGGAGGGCTTCTCTCAGATAGGGGCCAGAGGCAGGAGCCTTCAACCCTGTCCAGGCTTAGAATGACCTGGGAGCATTTTACCCCTCCCCAAACCAATTAATCAGAGTCTCTGGGGATGGTGTTTAGTGCTAGGTATTTATATAGCACAGCAAGGCTGGCAGCCAATGGTTAATAGGTGACCAGTGAGAAACGTTCTGTATACACTGAGGCCAAACATGTTAGAGATCCTCAGACACAGTGGTTCTTAAACTTCAGGTGCATCAGAATCTCCTGGAAGACTTGTTCAAACACAGATTGCTGAGCCCCACCCCCAGAGTTTCTGATTCAGTAGGTCTGTGACCACCAGGCCCAACATTTGCATTTTTAACAAGTTCCAGGTGATGCTGATAATTGCTGATCTGGGACCACACTTTGGCAGCCAATCGGCTGAGTCCACGACCCTTCTTCAGCCAATCGGCTAAGGCCATGATCCTTATAAAACCTTTGCGCTTTTGAAACTCGCTCTCTCTCTTTGCTATCTCGCCTCTGCGTCAGTGCAGGTAGGAGATTGAGCTTGAGCTAGCTCGAATAAAGGCTCTTTGCTTTTGCATCGAACTCGGCTCCCTGGTGGTCTTCGGGGATCACGAATTCTGGGTGTAACATATACCAGATTCAATATTCACTGGTGGAATTTAGGACATCACTGGAAGTCTTTTAATATGGTAGAAAAATATTTGGCTAGGTGCCTTTAGAGTTCCTTAGATTGATTCACAGGGTAACATATATTCTGTTCTTCAATTTAAAAAAAATTTTTAATGTGTATATATTTTTGAGAAAGAGAGAACGGGGGAGGGGCAGAGAGAGAGGGAGACATAGAATCGGAAGCAGGCTCCAGACTCCGAGCTGTTTGCACAGAGCCCGATGCAGGGCTAGAACCCACAAACCACAGGATCATGACCTGAGCCAAAGTCAGATGTTCAAATGACTGAGCCACCCAGGCATCTCTCTCTCTTTCTTCTTTAAAAATATTTGTTTTATGTTATTCTTTTAAGTAGGCTCCACACCCACTGTGGGGCTTGAATTCATGATCCTAAGATCAAGAGTCACAGCCTCTACCCCCTGAGCCAGCCAGGCACCTCCTGTTCTACTTTTTCTTAAGAATAATCTTGGTCATATGTAAATTAGAGTAGATAATAATAGACTATTCACTCAATATTAGCGAATAGGAACATTGAGAAATGTTAATGTTCTGCTAAATAATTTATTTTAAATTTCTTTTTAAATTTCAACTTGGACCATAACAGTATACACAACTTCACCAGTATTAGCTTGTCTTTATATCTCTTAAGTTTATTGTTTATGTGAAGAATAGGAAAAATTATTAAAAATAGCATTATTTCACAACTCATTGGTAAACTAAAGTATGAGGAGATATTAAATGTATATGTGGTAATGGGCAAATGGATAGTCATATTACTAAAATCTCAAGAATTTTGTAGTGTATGTTAGAACAACGATCTTCTAACAAGCAAAAAGTCACAATTTTAAGTTCAACTGATGTGCCACAAAAAAATTACACTGTGAAAAATTGTTTCTTCATATAAGAATAGTGGTGATAATTTTAACTTTTTGTTAATATCAAGTTATCAATTATGAAGCATTAATATCTTCTGATAAAATGGCTAGATTCTGAGGTGGCAATTAAAATGTGTAATTCTAAAAATAGAAAATATTCTTTATGTACATATGCATATTGCTGTACATATGTATGCTATACAAAAGTATGTAATAACCATTAATTGCTATTGTTTTATGCATCTAACAGACATTAACACAGCAAATGGTATATTTATATAACTATTCCAAAGAAGTATTCATTAAAAAATACCTTGGGAATAGATTAATGGAATTTTAGAAATAGAATGAATATCTAACTTCATTGTTCCTTTTTATCTTATAACAGATGACATTAGGATACAGTAAAATGATTACTGAGGGTCAAATAACTAGTTAATTGAAGATCTGTGATGAGATCCCTCAGATTCACAAATTCCTAGCCCTACGTTTACTCTTCTGCATGTGCCAACTAAAATGTTATTGGTTATTTATCCATTATGTCCACATTTGAATAGGCTTTAGGTTGGTTCTGAATTGAAAGGGGATTTCTCAATTAAGTTTCTTCATTTAATTTTGGATACCAAAATGCTTGCTGTGAATTTGGACACATTCCTGGCTTCAGACAATCCATAAACTCAATGAAGTCAGGGCTTTAATCAAGAGAATAGATGGAACCTTTGAAATGCAAAACAATGAAATTGAACTGAAGGAATTTCACCCATTTCTTCTTTTTCCATTTACCATATAACTTTGAACTGATTTGAAATCCCCTGGAGTGACAACTTTAGCTGAAGAGTTCAATAGGTTGTAAACTCCTCAACTTCACAGAAATGTGAAATGTAGCACTTTTTCACTTTGAAGAGTATTGGGATCAATATCTTTTTTTTTTTTTTTTTTTTTTTTTTTTGGGATCAATATCTTTTAAATCTCATGTGAGCTTTACCTATCCATATTATTTTTATTTTTGGGTATTTTAATTTTTTACATTAACGCAAATACATAAACAAATACAAAAAGAATAGAGGGTCTATTGGAAAATGCAGGCATAGGAATTCTATCTTTTGCTTTTTCAGAGGATTTCAATGAGTTGCCTTTAATTTTCTTGTTTAGTAGTGTAAGCATCACTAGTGATTTAAATGCAGAATTTCAGATCTTCAGTCTGTGGTCTTTTCCATGTGAGTTTTATAACGCCAAGATAAAGAGAAGTGGGCAAAAAAAGTTGATAACTTTTCCTTTTGTAGTTTTCTTTTGTTAACATTGTAATATGAAGAACTTATTAGTACAAGACCACAACATTTTATCAATTGTAAACAGTTAAGTGAGATACCTGTTTTGAAAGAAGTTTAGGGAAAGACTCTATTAATCACTTATTGGAAATCACCTTTAGATTTGTTGTTTAAGTCTGAGGCACTTGACAGATGAAAGAAAGCATCTCTGAAATTTAAGACTAAATGAACATTTTTGGAAAACTACATTTCAACACAAAAAAGGAATATACTTCAGTTTGAATCATAGTATTTACATTTTGCAGTGAACACCCTGAAATAAGAAGGAAGGGGAAAGTGTACAAAGGAACAACTTCAAAAGACTGAACCAGAGCAAATGATTCTTATATATTTAACGTTCGATGGGTTTGAATGTTTGCTGAAGATTTTATTACCTTACGATGTGTTTTTATTAACTAAAGTACAAGAGAGAAAGGAAAGAAGAATTTAAAAATTTAGGGGGAAGGATAGAAAATATGCTTGAATTCACTACTACCAGAACCTAATTTCTGCTGGAAATTTCTTAACTCTTTTTGACTTGCTACCTTTTTTCTTCCTCAGCTACTCCCAACTTTTCTCAACATTCCTATCCAACCTAGAACCATTGGTGTTAAAATAATATTACTCATATCTCTAGAGAGCGCCACCTGCTGAAGGCCCTCTCAGAGTGCAGTCTCCTCCTCAGAATCTCCTAACTTTCCTCTTAGTTATTACTATTATTTTCCTTATCTCTAAGAAAGAGTATTCCTTCTACTTTTTAAAGCTAATTCAACCCCAACTCCTCCATCTTTAAGGAATATCTGTAATTAATTATCAGCTATCATATATTCATATTTAATATCTTCTCTTTAAATTTCCCCTGAGTCAACAGACTTGTGAACACTTCAAGCTACTATTGCTCCTTTCTCCTCCATCAGCAAAATAAGTAATAATTTTCAAAAGTTATTCTATAGTCATTGCTTATTCCTTTACTTTCTATTCATTAATTAAATTATATCTCTACTCTTTCTTAATCTTATGCCCTTTCATTAAGTCAAATCCATTTTGTTTAGACAAACTCTTAGTAGGTACCTCTAGACTTGATCTTTGGTTCTTGTTTGCAAGGAGCAGATAGCCAATTTAATAGCAGATGTGCAGATAGCAGATAGCAGATTTGCCCAATTTAAGCAAAAAAGCAATTTAATGGAAGAATGTGGGATCATACAAAGAAGTGATGGAAAGACTATGAATATTAATAAGATTCAAAAATGAAGAAGAAAAGAAGTCTTAAAACTCAATAATAAAATGACAAATAACCCAATTAAAAAGATGGGAAAATAACTTGAAAAAAATATATATGAATGACCAATAAGCAAATGAACAGATTCTGAAGATCATTAGCATTAGAAATACAAGATAAAATCCAAGAGAAACTTCTTTATAACCAATAGGATGGGTATAATAAAAAATAGTGCATAATAAAAGTGTCAACAAGGATGTGGAGAAATTGTAATGCTCATACATTGTTAGTGAGAATGTAAAATGTTGTGGCTACTTTGGAAAACAGTTTAACAGTTCTTCAAAATGTTAAACATTGAGTTACCATGTATCCTGGCAATTCCAGTCCTATATATATGCCAAGAGAAATTAAAACATATGTCCACACTAAAATGTACATAAAAATATTCATAGCAACATTAGTTGTAATATCTGAGAAGTGAAAAAAACTCAAATGTCCATTAACTGATGAATGGATAAACAAAATGTGGTATATCCATATAATTATTCAAGATAAAAAGGAGTAAAGTACTGATACATGCTACATGGATGAATCTTGAAAATATTATGCTACATAAAATAAGCTGCTCATTATATGACTCCATTTATATGGATATCCAAAAGAGACAAATCTATAGAGACAGAAAGTAGGTAAGTGGTTGCCTAGAAGGAGGTGGGTTGACAGCTAAAGTGTACAAGGTTTTTTTGGGGATGACAAACTTCTACAATTAGATTGTGGTGATGATTGCAAACTCTGTGAACATACTTAAAAACAAAGAATTGTGTATTTTAAATGGGTAGATTTTTATGTCGTGTGAGTTGTATCTCAATAAAACAGTTTTTTAAAAGTCAATCAGGGACCAAGAAAGGCCACTCAGAATAAGACACACCCAGCTCTGGACACAGGATCCGTCAGTTTTCCATGCTGCTATGGTCCTACCACTTCTGGATACATTCTGCCTCTGCCTCCAGTGGGCACAGATAGCAGGATTTTTGGTTGATGACAGGAGGCCAACTCTTCTAGCTTCTTTGTGTTAGCCATTTCAGATTCATGCCCTGTGTAGGATCATCTGATTGCTTAAATTTCAGACATGTCTCTGAAGTCAAGGGTCTAGAACTTGAGGGAGCAAGTGCCTGGCCTTCTTTGTAAAACAAAAACAATGTCCAATTCCTTAAATATAGATCGGAGTTCAAATGCTGAGCAGCCGTAAAATGGCCAATGTTACTTGTAATCTATTTAGAAGGCTTTGAATATGCTTTCTGTATGGTCAGATGGACTCTCTGTATCATGCCTGAACATGTTGAGACACTAGGAGACTCAATACTGAACCCCTCCAACCAATAAGATTCCACACACCTCTGCGAGATCAATCTTATTGAAGCATAGCCTAGATCAAGCTTCTGCCCTGCTCAAAACCCTTCAATGGTAAAACATGAATTCCATGGTAAACAAACAGTAACTCGTGTTCAAGACCCTTAAAAGTTTACAGAGTCTCCATTTCCATAATACTTTTTCAATTTTGTCATTCATATAAGCGTGTATTAACAAAGATTTCACTCTTCTCTCATTTCAAGTATACAATTCTGTTGTTTTTGGTAAATTCAACTATCATTTTGAAAAACTATTTCATAAGTAGATAAAAACACGAGATAGAAAAGTTTGCATCATTCCTAAAATGCTGCAAATTTAATAATTTTTTACTAATAATTTTTACTAATTTTTACTAATAACTAAGAAAAGCTAGAATTTAGATTGTTTTAAATTTAAATTAAACTAGTTATATTTTTTTTAAAATGGCATAAAGTATGTCCCCAATCCCTTTTAAAAAATCTGAACAGAAGAGCCTGGGTGGCTCAAGTCAGTGGAGCATCCGACTTTGGCTCAGGTCATATCTCACAGCTCATGAGTTTGAGCCCCATGTGAGGCTCTGTGCTGACAGCGAAGAGCATGGAGCCTGCTTCAGATTCTGTGTCGCCTCTCTCTCTGCCCCTTCCCTGTTTGCACTCTGTCTCTTTCTCTTTCTCTCTCTCAAAATAAATAAACATAAAAAAAAATCTGAACAGACATTCAATTATTTAACAAATGATACATTTTAGGGCCAGTGGGAAAAATGGTCTCAAATAAATCTGCTTTAAGCAAACTATCCTAAAAGTATCTTTTTAACTATAAGCCCATACCCTGAAATGGATGTAATTTTATCCCTCTTTATTTTTTGGCTTCTTTCAACTTCATTGAAGTATAATCAAATTTCACTAAACTTCATATATTTATAGTGTACAATAGGAAAAAAATAAAGTGTACAATCTGGTCAGTTTGGGCTTATGTATACATATCAAAACAGTAGGATAAAAACATTTCCATCTCTTCCCAAATTTACCTTATACTCCATCCTTCCTGCACCTCCACACCTGACCTGCTTTCTGACAATATTGGTCAGTTTATTCTCCAGGATTTTATATGAACCTAATTATCAAATTTGGATTTCTTTCTTTTTATTATTTTGTATGTTTTCCGACTTTTTTCACCTATCATAACGATTTTGTGATTTATCCATGTTATAGTGTGAACTAATAATTAGTTTCTTTTTATTGCTAACTAGTATTTCATTGAATAGATAATCACAGTTTGTTTGCCTATTCATGTGCTGTTGGACGTTTAAATTATTTACAGTTTTTGTCTATTTAAAGTAAAACTGTTATGATCATCTATGACCTAATCTTTGCCTGGTCATTTAATTTTCTCTTGGGTAAATAGCTAGGAATGGAATATCTGATGTTGGTGAATGTATGTTTAAGTTTTTAAGAAACTTTCCAACTCTTTTTCAAAGTAGTGGTATCATTTTATATTTTCACCAGCTATGTATGAGAGTCTTAGGTGCCCATATCCTTCCCATTTCTCTTTTAATTTTATTAACAAATTGTTCATCCTGATGAGTGTGGTGTTTTATCTCAGTGTGGTTTGAATTTACATCTCTAAAGACTAATGATGCCGCACATCAGTGTCTCTAGGCCATTTCTGTATTTTCTCTTTTGAAGTAAATATTGAATGTTATTGCTCATTTAAACATTTTTCATTGTTTATGCTATTATTATTGATTGTGAGCATTCTTTATATCTTTGATTTATGTGTTTTGAATATTTTCTCCTAGTTTGTGTTTTGCCATTTCATTATCTTAATTGATTTTGGAAAAGTAAATTTTAAGTTTTAGTGAAATCTAATATATCATTTTAAAAATATGGTTAATTATTTTTGTGTTCTACCAAAGAAACCTTCAATCACTTGAAGGTTGCAAAGATTTTGTATTTTCCTCTGAGATAATTATAGCTTAGGTTTCATATTTAAGTCTTTGATTCATTTAAAAAAATTTTTTTCTGCATACAGTATGGTAAGAGTTACCATCCATTAATTTCTCCATATGGGTATCCAATTGATGTAACAACATTTTGAGTCACCTAGAAGGCCATGTTCCATTGATTTATAAGTCACTTTTCTCGATTTCTACATTGTCTTGACTAGTATACTTTTAGATTATGTCTTGAAATCAAATATAGTAAGGTCTTTTACTTTATTCCTTTAAAAAATCATGCTAAAAACATTTATATGCATTTATATACATTATATATATATACACACACATACATTTATATACATTATATAAATATATTAATATTTCTGGCTCATATGGTAGTTGTATTTTTAACTTTTTGAGGAACTTCCATACTGTTTTCCAGCATGGTTATACCAGTATGCATTCCCATAAACAGTGTAGGAAGGTTACGATTTCTCCACATCCTCACCAAAATCTATTGTTTCCTGTGTTGTTAATTTTAGCCATTCTGAAGGGTGTGAGCTAGTACCTAATCTTGGTTTTGATTTGTATTTCCCTGATGATGAATGATGTTGAGCATTTTCATGTGTCTGTTAGTCATCTGCTTTGGAAAAATGTCTGTTCATATCTTCTGCCCATTTCTTAACTGGGTTATTTATTTTTAAGGTGTCAAGTTTGATAAGTTTTTTTTTTATAGATTTTGGATACTAATTCTGTATCAGATATGTCATTTGCAATTATCTTCTCCCATTCTGTAGGTTGTCTTTGGTTGTTTCCTCTGCTGTGCAGAAGCTTTTTATCTTGATGAAGTCCCAATAGTTCATTGTAGTTTTTGTTTCCCTTGCCTCTGGAGACTTCTCTAGTGAGAAGTTTCTATGGCCAAAGTCAAAGAGGTTGCTGCCTGTGTTCTCCTTTAGGATTTTCATGGTTTCCTATCTCACATTTAGGTATTTCATTCATTTTGAATTCATTTGGGTGTATGTATTAGAAGAAAGTGGTCCAGTTACATTCTTCTGCCTGTTGCACTCCAATATTTCCCAACACCATTTGTTGAAGAGACTCTTTTTTCCATCGGATATTCTTTCCTGCTCTGTTGAAGACTAGTTGACCATATAGTTGTGAGTCCATTTTTGGGTTTTCTATTCTGTTACATTGATCTGTGTGTCTGTTTTTTGTCAGTACCATTGTGTCCTGATGACTGAAGCTTTGTAATATAGCTTGAAATCTGGAATTGTGATGCCTCCAGTTTTGCTTTTCTTTTTCAAGATTTCTTTGGCTACTTGGCATCTTTTGTGGTTCCAGACAAATTTTAGGAGACTTTGTTCTACTTCTGTGAAAAATGCTGGTGGTATTTTGAGAGGAGTTGCATTAAATGTATGGATTGCTTTGGATAGTATAGACATTTTAACAATATTTGTTCTTCTAATCCATGAGCAAGGGATGTTTTTCCATTTCTTTGTGTCTTTTTCAATTTCTTTCATAAGTGTTCTATAGTTTTCAGAGTACAGATTTTTTTTTTACTTTGTTTAGGTTTATTCCTAGATACCTTAAGGTTTTTGATGAAATTGTAAATGGGATCTTTCCTCAATTTCTCTTTCTGCTGCTTCGTTATTGGCATATAGGAATGCAACAGATTTCTGCATGCTAATTTTTTATATCCTGCAACTATGCTGAATTCACGTATCAGTTTCTAGTAATTTTTTGGTGGAAACTTTTGTGTTTCTACATAAAGTATCATGTCAATTGCAAATAGTGAAAGTTTGGCTTCTTCCTTGCCGATTTGGAGGTCTTTTGCTAATTTTGTTGTCTGATTGCTGAGGCTAAGATTTCCAGTACTATGCTAAATAACAATGGTGAAAGTGGACATCCCTATTTTGTTCCTGACCATAGAGGAAAAGCGCTCAATTTTTCCCCATTGCAGATGATGTTAGTTGTAGGTCTTTTGTAAATGACCTTTATGATCTTGAGGTATGATCCTTCTATCCCTCCTTTCTTGAGAGTTTTTATCAAGAAAGAATGCTGTATTTCATCAAATGCTTTTTCTGTGTCTGTTGAGAGGATCATATGGTTCTTATCCTTTCTTTAGTAATGTGGTGTATCATGTTGATTGATTTGAAAATATTGAACCACCCTGCAGCACAGGAGTAAATCCCACTTGATCATGGTGAATAATTATTTTAATGTACTGTTGGATTTGATTTGCTAGTATCTTGAGAATTTTTGCATCCGTGTTCATCAGGGATATTGGCCTGTAATTCTCTTTTATAGTGGGGTCTTTGTCTGATTTTGGAATCAAGGTAGTGTTTGTCTCGTAGAATGAATTTGGAAGTTTCCCTTCCATTTCAAGTTTCTGGAACAGTTTGAGAAGAATAGGCATTAACTCTTCTTTAAATGTTTGGTAGCATTCTCCTAGTAAGTCCTCTGGCCCTGAACTTCTGTTTGTTGGGAGATTTTTGATTACTGATTCAATTTGTTTGCTGGTTATGGGTCTGTTAAAATTTTTCTATTTCTTCCTGTTTCAATTTTGGTAATTTTTATGTTTCTAGAAATTTATCCTCTTCTTCCAGATTGTCTGGTTTGTTGGCATATAACTTTTCATAATAGTTTCATAATTGTGTTTCTGTGGGTTGGTTGTGATCTCTCCTCTTTCATTCGTGATTTTGTTCATTTGGGTCCTTTTTTCTTTTTGATAAGTCTGGCTGAGGGTTTATCAATTTTATTAATTTTTTCAAAGAACTAGCTCTTAGTTTCATTGATTTGTTATGCACTTTTGTTTTGTTGTTGTTTCCATATACTTTATTTCTGCTCTAATCTGTATTATTTCCTTCTTTTTTCTGGCTTTAGGTGTTATTTGCTATTCCTTTTCTAGCTTCTTTAGGTGTAAGCGTAGGTTGTGTGTTTGAGACTTTTATTGCTTCTTGTGGTAGGCCTGTATTGCAATAAACTCCCCTCTTAGGACTTCCTTTGCTGCATCCCAGAGGTTTTGGATTGTTGTGTTTCACTTTCCTTTGCTTCCACTTAAAAAAAAAATCTTTAATTTCCTGGTTAACCCATTTATCCTTTAGTAGGATGTTCTTTAACCTCCAGGTGTTTGTGATCTTTCCAAATTTTTTCTTGTGTTTGACTTCAAGTTTCATAGCTTTGTGGTCTGAAAATATGCATAGTATGATCTCAACCTTTTTGTAGCTGTTTAGGCCCAATTTTTGGTCCAATATGTAAACTGTTCTGGAGCATGTTCCAGCATGTGCACTTGAAAAAAATGCTGCTGCTTTAGAATGAAATGTTTTAAATATATTTTTGAAGTCTATCTGGTCCAGTGTATCATTCAAAACCATTGTTTCCTTGTTAATTTTCTGTTTAGATTATCTGTCCATTTCTGTAAGTGGGGTGTTACAGTCCCACTATTATTGGGTTATAATCATTGAGTTTCTTTCTGTTTGTTATTAGTTGATTTGTATATTTAGGTGTTTCTAAATTGGGGGCACAAATATTTATAGCTGTTAGATCTTCTTTTTGGATTGACCCCTTAATTATGATAAAGTATTCTTCATCTCTTATTACAGTCTTTGGTTTAAAATCAAGTTTGTCTGATATAAGTAAGGCTACTACAGCATTCTTTTGACACTTATTAGAACGATAAATGGTTCTCCATCCCCTCACTTTCAATCTCGAGGTGCTTTAGGTCTAAAATGAGTGTCTTATAAGAAGTATATAAATGAGTCTTATTTTTTAAACATTATGATACCCTAAGTGCTCTATAAAGCACTTAGTCCATTTACATTCAGACTAATTACTGATAGATAAGCATTTAGTGCCGTTGTATTAACCATAAAGTTGCTGTTTCTGGAGATTTTCTCTTTGTTGCTGTTGGTCTTTCTTCCCCACTCAAAGGGTCCCCTTTAATAAGGTCTGGTTTTGTGGTCACAAACTCCTTTATTTTTTGTTTGCCTGGGAAACTCTTTATCTCTCCTTCTATTCTGAATGGCAGCCTTTCTGGATAAAGTATTCTTTGCTGCATTACTTTTCCCTTCCACACATTGAATGTATCATGCTACTCCCTTCTGGCCTGCCAGATACCTGTGGAGATATCTGCTGTGAACCTGCTTTGTCTTCCTTTGTGTCTTAGGGATTTATTTTCCCTTGCTAAGCAGCAAGGAACCCAACCTAACCTAAGCTGATTAGGGATTTATTTTCCCTTGTTGCTTTCAGTATTCTTTTCTTGTGTCTATATTTTGCAAACTTTCCTATGATAGGTCTTGGTGTTGGCTGGCTTTTGGTGAATTTTTGGAGTTCTCTGTGTCTCCTGGATTTGGATGTCTGTATCCTTCCCCAGATTAGGGAAGTTTTCACCTATAAATTGCTCAAATAAATCTTCTACCCAATTTTCACTCTCATCTTCTGGGACTCTGATGATGTGAATGTTATTATGTTTTATGAAGTTGTTGAGTTCACTCTAAGCCTACATTTCTGATCCAATACCTTTCTTTCCCTCTTCTTTTCAGCTTTGCTATTTTTCCATAATTTTATTTTCTGTCAGGTATGAGGTGTTACCTCATTGTGGTTTTGGTTGATGTGTAATGTGTGATGTTGAGTAACTTTTCATGTGTTGATTGGTCATACGTATGTCTTCTTCTGAAAAACGTCTATTCATATCTTCTGCCCATTTTTAATTGGATTATTTGTTTTGGAGTTTTGAGTTAACTTCTTTATATATTTTGGATACTAATCCTTTATCAGATGTGTCATTTGCAGATATCTTCTCCCATTCAGTAGTTTACCTTTCAGTTTTGTTGATTGTTTCTTTTGTTATGCAGAATATTTTATTTTGATATAGTCCCAATAATTTCTTTTTGCTTTTATTTTGCTTTCCTCAAGAGACATATCTAGAAAAATGTTGCTATGGTCAATGTCAGAAAAATTATTGCCTGTGATCTCTTCTAGGATTTTGATGGTTTCAGGTCTTACATTTAGATCTTCAATCCATTTTGAATTTACTTTTGTGCATGATGTCAGAAAGTGGTACAGTTTCATTCCTTTGCATGTTGCTGTCCAGTTTTCTGAACACCATTGTTGAAGAGACTGTCTTTTTCCATTGGATATTTTTTCCTGCTTTGTTGTTGATAGTTTACCATATAGTTGTGAACCCATTTCTGGGTTTTCTATTTTGTTCTCTTGATATATGTATTTATTTTTATACCATTACCATTCTGTTTTGATCACTACAGCTTTGTAATGTAATGTGAAGTCCAGAATTGTGATGCCTCCAGTTTTGCTTTTCTCCTTCAAGGCTGCTTTAGCTATTTGGGGTCTTTTGTGGTTTCATACAAATATTAACATTGTTTTTTCTAGTTCAGTAAAAAATTCTTGTGGTATTTTGATAGGGCTTGCATTAAATGTGTAGATTTTTTTGTGTGGTATAGACACTTTAACAATATTTTTTTCTTCCAGTCCATAAGCATTGAATGTCTTTCTATATTTTTGTGTCATCTTCAATTTCTTTCCTAATTATTTTATTGTTTTCAGAGTACAAGTCTTCCACCTCTTTGGTTAGGTTTATTCCTAGGTGTCTTATTGTTTTGGTGATATTCCAAGTGGGATTGATTCCTTAATTTCTCTTTCTACTGCTTCATTATTGTTGTTTAGAAATGCAATAGATTTTTGAATGTTGATTTTCTGTCCTGCAACTTTCCTGAATTCATTTATTAGTTCTAGTAGTTTTTTGGTGGAAACTTTCAGATTCTCTATATAGAGTATCATTACATCTGAAAATAGTGAAAGTTTGACTTCTTCCTTGACAATGTGAATGCCTGGATGCATTTATTTCTTTTTGTTGTTTGATTGCTATGGCTAAGACTTCTAGGACTGTGTTGAATAAAAGTGGTGAGAGTGGACATCCCTGTCTTATTTCTGACTTAGATGAAAAGCTCTAAAGTTTTCCCCATTGAGGATGATATTAGCTGTGGGCTTTTCATATATGTCCTTTATTATGTTGAGGTATGTTCCCTCTAAACCTACTTCTTTGAAGCTTTTTATCATGTATGGATGTTGTACTTTGTCAAATACTTTTCCGTATCTGTTGAAATAATCATACAGTTCTTATTTTTTTCTTTTAGTAATGTGATGTATCTTGTTGATTGATTTACAAATATCAAACCACCATCGGAAAGAGGAAATAATATCACTTGATGGTGGTGAATGATTTTTTAAGGTATTTTTGGATTCAGTTTGCTAGTATTTTGTTGAGGATTTTTGCATCTATATTAATCAGATATTGACCTGTAGTTCTTTTTTCTGGGGTGTCTTTATCTGGTTGGTGTCAGGGTAATGCTGGCCTCATAGAATGAATTGGAAGTCTTCCTAATGTTTTCTTAAAGAAGTCAAATACATTAGATACATTTATAACTTGTGTCACTTCATAGACAAGCAAACCACAACTTGTTTAGGTAAGAGACAGCAAACATTTTAGAAGACAGACTATTGCTTACTTATGTTCATGTTAGTTGCCTAGCCCAATGCCTCCCAATTTCCATACCTATATTTTACTTGTGTTTTCTATCTTTATCCAAAGAGTTATTTACAATCTATAAAATTTCAGTATAATCCATAAAATGTTCATAATAACTGCTAATTATATTTTCACTGTGAAACAGGATTTAGGTTAAATGTCTTTTTAAAAAGACATTTTGTCACAAAAAAGTTAAAGATTTTTTAAATGTTCATTTATTTTTGAGAGACAGAGAGAAATGGTGAGAGGGAGGGAGAGAACTAGTGGGGGAGGGACAAAGAGAGAGAAATGGAGACACAGAGTTTGAAGTAAGCTCCAGGCTCTGAGCTGTCAGCACAGAGCCTGATGTGGGGCTTGAGCTAACTAGCCATGAGACCATGACCTGGGCTGAAGTCAGACACTTAACTGACTAACCACCCAGGCACCCAAGAACATTTTTGATCTACATGACATCAATGATGGTGCAGAATTTAACTGGCATGGCAATGAAATATACATGAGACATCATTTTAATTATTATGTACATCCAATTTGAATTTGTTATTTGTAGTGGGAAAAGAGAACTATAGTTTTCTTGGTGGTAGAGCTCTTGTTTTCTTCAATTACTCATGAGCTATGAGGACAGAGATTGAGTTGTGGTCTGCACTTGCTATGCTCTTGCAATAGAGGAGTGTGACAGGCAGAAGTAGTATATGTGGATGAGAACGAGATTCCTAGATCTGAACTTGGTTACTTCAATTAAAAAAATTTTTAATGTTTTTATTTATTTTTTAGAGAGTGCGCGCGCGTGTGCATGAGTGGGGGAGGGGCAGAGAGAGAGAGAGGGAGACAAAGAATCTGAAGCAGGCTCCAGGCTCTGAGTTGTCAGCACAAAGCCTGACCTGGGGCTCAAACCTAGGGATAGTGAGATCATGACCTGAGCCGAAGTCTGATGCTTAACTGACTGAGCCACCAAGGTGCTCCTGAACTTGGTTACTTCAGGTTTCTGTAGGTTGTATTCCCATAGTGGACCTGGGTGAGGTCTGGACAGCCATTGTTAAACGTTCTGACTTGACTTTGGGAAAAGCTAGTTGTCATAGGCTGTATCTTAATTTTGTCTTTCATATATTTTATCTATTTAATTTTTCTTTGCCTTGTTTATTTTTTTTGCATCTTATACTTCAATGTTAATTGGTTGCTGTCTTATTTCTGATTTTCAAGTGTGTTTAAGTTGAATTTTATTTCCATTGATGTATTTTTAAAGTTTACTTCCAATGTGTGTTTTTTTTCTTTTTAATCACTTCATCTTTTTTTTAATGTAATAATATTTTTTCCTAATTTTCTACTTTTCTGATTAACTCAGGAAGTTTCCATTTTGTAGTCATAATTTTTTTTTTTTTACAGATTATGTATTTACTTTGAGAGAAAGAGAGAGAGATTATGAGTGGTGACAGGGACGGTAGAGAGAGAGGAGAGAAAGAATCCCAAGCAGGCTCTGTGCTGTCAGTGCTGAGTCCAATTTGAGGCTCAGTCTCACACAGGGTGAGATCATGACCTGAGCCAAAATCCAGAGTGGGTCATTTAACCAACTGAGCCATCCAGATGCTCCTATAGTCATAATTTTAACATATATTTTATATCCTAAATAAACACTGACAAACTATTCCTACTTTCTAATTGTTACTTTAAAATCCACTAGAATATTGTAGAATAGTTTATGCTTTGTCAATTAGCATTTATGCACTGCTTCATCTTCTAGAACTTTTATCAGCTCCCCTGCCCATTCTGCCCCCTCACCTTTCCCCTTACCTTATCTGGTTCTAGGTTTCCTGTTCAATAGAGTAGGTCATGCCACCTCATAAAAAGTTTTCTTTGAAATTCCCACTAGCAGGGAAGGCTTTAACAAAATGGGAACATTGCCCATGTTGGTCATCTCCTCCATATTTTGCCTGATTTTGTTTGTTGCTCAGTATCCTTTAGTAGTTTGTTGTTGTTTGTTTATTTTTTGTTTATTTGTTTCAGTATTTTGTCCAGAGTATCAATCAATTGGATGGTTGCTGTGTAAGGGCTTCCATCACTATACTGGAAACAAAACTCTGCCTTGTCATAATAGTTTGGGTTAGGTTGGTTGAGTAGTAGTTTGAGTAGTTTGGTTAGGTTGCTGCTGAGAAGGTTTACCTGTGTTCTTTCTCTACTTAGGTGTATAGCACATAAACCAGAGCTCTAGGCAGATCTGGTAGCATCATTTTTCATCTTTCTTTCATGAGAATTAGTGGAAGATCCTGATATCACGAATTGAGCTTCGATTATTTCTTCTGCCTATTAGCACTTTTGATGAAGTTTTGGGGTTATTGTGGGGTGGTCCAGAGCCAACGGTCAAGAAAGAATTCTTAAAGACATCTTTGGTGCAAAAAGGTGATTTTTTAAAGCAAAGGGGAAGGACCTGTGGGCAGGAAGAGCTGCCCTGGGGTCGTGACTGGTAATTGATTATATACCCTCAGGTTTGAAGGGGGTCAGGGATAGAGTAAGTCTCTAAGGTATTTTGGAAGCAAGGTTTCCAAGACCTTGAGGGGTGAGCTGTGAATAGGAAAACGCCATTTATTACTGTTTAGTAAAACCTCAGTCATGAGACCCTTCAGATGTATATCAGGGTGCCATAAACTTGGAGTATGATTGCCAGCATATATCTTGGGGGAGTTGAGATAAAGGAAGTTTCCAAAAGAATTTGTATATGTTAAAGTACATTTACAGGTTACGGGGGGTCATGATAATGTTAAGCCAAGATTCCTTTTTGCCCCTAGCAAAGTGTCATCATCAAGGCAGCTGAGATTCTAGAGGAAGTTCACTCTGCCAGTTTCAAGGACTTGTCAGTGGGCTGTAGGTAGTAAAGAATTTAATTTTTCATTTTCCTTAGTTTCCCACATCACCATGACAAACACTTAAACCCCTTTCCTTTGTTCTTGGGTAGCCAGGAGTGGCCAAGAAATATCACACATATCAACCGGGGGTGGGGGTGCTGTTAGCCTGCACTTTACCCTCAGCTCGCTCCATGCTCCCTCATCACTTTTACTCTCTGTTATTTGGAAGAAATAGACTTCCCAGTCTGGGGAAGAGATGACTGGGGAAGAGTAGAGATATATATCTCCCTCTGACCGATAGCCCAGTAGACCTGCAATTTAAGCCAAAATCGTAGTTTTGTGCTTATTTATGGAGATGTTTATCTTCTTTTCTGATCTTGTGTATGTTTGACTTGCTCATTTTGTATTTTACCTGTCATTGCTACATACTTGGAGGAAAGGGGGCTCCTTAAAGTCTGAGTCTACAAATCTTGACAAGAAATTTTAAACTGTATCTTGTTATTACAGTATCCCACGCTGGGTCTAACATGGCACTTGAAAAAATAGAACATATTTATCCAAGTATTAGTAAAAGACTTGTAACATGAATCTTAAATTTACTGAAAAGAAAGAAGCCAAATGAAATCATCTTCATTAGAAGTGGCTGTTTTTTATTGGATTCATAGAACTATAGGTCTGTACTGAAAATTCCATAAGAGCAATACAAATCTGATTCAATTTGCATAGCTTTTATTCACAGACAACTTTGTAAAGTGAAATACACCATCATTCCCATGGATTTTGACATTTTGCTCCATGGGCACCAAGGGAAAAAAAAATCTACTTTAACTCGATTAAGCATAGCTGGAAGACCTAGGCTGTCACTTCCAAAGAAAATTAATACCTATGAATCTACAATCCATTGTGCTTTTTTAGTCACCTCTTATAAATAGTGATCCTTGCTTTTTCTGGATTTATCTGGATATCTGAACTTTCTCACACTATAAAGCTATTGGATTCAAGCGCTGTAATTGACCCCTCATGTTTTCCCCTCTGATTTGGCCCTTTCTCCCTGCAGCATCTCCCATTTTCAGAAGTTGCTGATTCAGAAGTCAAGCAACCTGTTGGTTCTGAAATCCCTGTCTTCCTTGTCCCCTCATTCTGTCAGGGAGGAAGACCTTGATCGGCCCTTCAAGGTCCTTACTGCTGGACTAAGAATCAAATTGACATGAGACTGATTAACAGGAGAAAATAAAATTTAATAGGCATACATGTGGGGAATCAATATAGAAATGGAAATTCCACAGACAGTGAGGCAACAGGAAGCTTGTATGAACTAAGGAGAAGGGCAGGGTCTGAGGATATAAAGGAGAGAAGGCCATTAGTAGGAAGGTGAGAGGAAATGTTCGGAAGAACAAAGTTTTCTCTATTATACAGATAAGTTTCTTGGGTAAAGGAGAGTCTGTCAATAGCTTTCTTTCTGGTACAGGCTCTCCTTTCCAATGTAAATTTAGGCATTTGAGGACCAAGAAGAGTGTTTTTCCTGTGTTTGCTGGGTTTTGATTACTTTTAGCTCAAAATACTGTTTATGTCAAAGTGACCTATTTTGGGGCAGTGTGCTCTTGGCCCCTACAATTCTTTTCTTCCTTTCATCTTCTATTTCTTTATTCTCTATCATCTTGCTAAAAGTGTTACCAAAGTGGTAGGTTTTTTCCCTACTCAATACCATTCCCAAATAGCAAAATAACAAAACAGTATTTGATAGCAAGCAGGTAATTCATGGAGAGTGAAGAAGGGGAGCTCATGCCTAAAGGTAACTTCTCCCTGATTAGGTCTCATGGTAAGGGTTTTTTGGGTTATGGCAATCAATGGGCTGGTAAGCAAGCTGATGTTGGTGTTTTCTGGGGAAGACAGGAGGCCTCTTGAAATCAGTGTGCTGCCTCTTTTCTTCTGTTAAATGGGTGCAGGTGTGTCCTTTTTTTTTTTTTTTTTGAGAAAGAGAGAGAGCACACAAGTGAGTGCACACACCACACACACAAGCATAATGGGGGTAGAGGGGGCAGAGGAAGGAGTGAAAGAATCCCAAGCAACCATCCTAGGGCTCTATCCCAAGACCCTGGGATCACGACCTGAGCTGAAATCAAGAGGTGAATGCCCAAATGACTGAGTCATCCAAGCTCCCCAAGTGTGTTCTTTAGTAGAATTAGAAGGTAAAGATCAGCTGGAGGGTTCACAACTGGTGACTGAACTGGAACAAACAGGTAAAAAATGGGTCATGGGGGCTTATTTGGAGCTTGTAGCTTCTGGCATCTGGTCTTAGTTTCCAATGGCAAGCAGCACCGGTAAGCAATGCTAGAAAACTGAATTCTTGTGGCTTGTTATCAAGTCCCTGGTGACAAAATGATTGCATTAATTCTGTTGGACCATAAGCTTTGGAATTATAGAGATGAGGTTTGAATTTTTCAGTACTGTATTATCACTTAGCACGGTACCTGATATATAGTGATTGAATATTTCTTGAAGGAAAGCTTTGAAAGTTTTTTCTAAATATCCAATCCCTTCCAGCATGATCCTTTTTTTTTTTTTTTTTAGTAACATCAGAGTGCATGGATCCTGCTCTTTCATTATACTCACCACATTACAATGTAATTATTTGTTTATGTGTCTTCTCCCCTACCCTACCAAGTTTCTATAGTTCCTGGTCCGGGCACAATATCTGAGACATAGCAGTTACTCATTGCATGTTCAGTAAACTGATTTGTTAAATTATTTCATAAATGTGAAAGGTTATATAATTACCTCAAAGCTAGGAATCATAGTTTTTAAATTTTATTTTTATGAGTCCTAATACCTACCAGTCAGAATATAAACTGCCATGAAATTAGTCAGGAATTGAAATGAACAAGTATTGGTGGGTGAAAGTGAAACAAGTTAACTTTGGATTTGAAAAAAAAATTATCAAATTTAGAAATTAAAAATACAACCGATTTCATTGAATGCCATCATGCATCTACTTGACTGTGATATTCCGGAATTATTCTCACATGTTTCTTCATTTTTTGTTATGACTTCTGAATCTCAATTTTGTTGCTTATTGTTTCTTACTCCCTTCTCGCTTCAAAGTTTATTCAGATCCAATTTTCCCTCTCATGAAGCTCTCCCTGAATACTCAGTAAATATTCTCTATTTCTTCTGTAGATTTTACTAGTTTTTACTATTTGTGCAGTGGGTGGAAGTTATGTGCCTTGTTACTGAAGTGCTTAAGCCAAATATGGGAACCAGATTTCCCGGGTTAGAATCTGAGCTGCATCACTTATAAACTGTGCTACTTTTGGCAAGTGTCTTAGCTGTTCTGGGATTCAGAATCTCTCCTCTGTAGAATAGAAAAAATAAACAGTTCTAGCCACATTGGATTGTTATCTTATTAGAATTAAATGGGTTCATATATGTAAATTGCTTGGCATAGTGCCTAACAAATAGTAGGTACTATGTAAGTGTTAATATTTTTTCTTTCTCTAGTGCATCTGAAATCTTTTTTTAAGCCCTGTAAGTTTTAATTATGTTATCCTAATATTAGGATGAAATATCTACTTCATTCAGACTGACATAAACAGACCAGTGAGAAATAGTGTGAGGTAATGGCTAAAAGCATAAGTGCTGGAGCCAGACTGCCTGTGTCCAAATGCCAGCTGTGTCACTTATTGGCTGTGTCACTTATGACAAGGTACTTAAAAACTCATAACTTCTCATACCCTCAGTTTTATCCCCTGTAAAATGTGCATAATATAGTGCCTATGTAACAGTGTAATGCTGAGAATGAAAAAAGTTAATGAATGTAAAGTGGCTAGAAAAGTGACAGACGTACTATTCATGAAGTATTGGCTATTTTCACTGTTAAACCACCCAGAGTAATAAATCATCACATATTTTAATGTATTCGTTTTATTTTTTATTTTTTTTTATTTTCTGAAAAAAAAAATTTAATGTTTATTTATTTTTGAGAGAGAGACAGAGCATGAGTGGGGAGGGGCAAAGAGAGAGGCAGACACAGAATCTGAAGCTGGCTCTAGGCTCTGAGCTGCCAGCACAGAGCCTGACGTGAAGCTTGAACCCATGAACCACAAGATCATGACCTGAGCTGAAGTTGGACACTTAACCGACTGAGCCACCCAGGCGCCTCAATAATATATTAGTTTTGCAAGTCTTGTTTCTCTCCTAGATTTTAAACTCCTAGTGAATGGGTATACTTATTTATTTTGAGAGGGAGAGAGAGAGAGAGCGAGAGAGCGAGAGAGAGAGAGCGAGAGAGCGAGAGAGAGAGAGAGAGAGAAGGAGAGAGAGACATAAAGGAGAGCATGAGCAGGGGAAGGGCAGAGAGAGAGGGGGAGAGAGAATCTCAAGCAGGCTTCATGCTTTCAGCGTTGCACCAGATGAAGGCTCAGTCCCACAGACCATGAGATCATGACCTGAGCTGAAATCAAGAGTTAGATGCTTAACCAACTGAGCCACCCAGGCACCCCTAGGCTGTATCTCTTATTGTATATGTAAACTTGTGCGTGTAATGCTAAGCTTCAGTTTACCCATCTGCTACATAATAAAAATATTTGTGTCACTGTGTTATTTGCTGATCGTGTTTGGCTGTTAAGTATCACAAAAGACAAATTATCTCTATTCTCTTGATAGAAAATGATATTCTGATATTCTACTAAAGTGTGGTTTAAATGAATGAGATATTTCATTTCCATAAAACAGGATGCCAAGAAGTAGGTGATTGTTGGCTTTGTTTCACTATCTCAAGGATTTCAGTCTTGTAATGTTCTGAGACTTTTCTTCATCACTGAAATATCACTGTTTTGGCATCTCCATTCCTCATGGCTGCATCCAAGTTAGGAAGGAAAATTAATTAATGGAAGAGAAAGAGGAGGTTGCTGTATCAAGAAACAAATATTTTCCTGAAATCCCCAAGTCTTCTATATACTTTGCTTGGATAGATTGTCACATGGCTTTTGCTAGATGTAAGGCGATGTAGAAAGATTAGTTTTCTGCTTCAAAATATAGGAAATAAGAGAAAACAGGGCTGGAATAAATGTGGATTTATTTTAGTTACCATATAAGTAGATTTACCTCATAAGGTCTTTCTACTCAAATGATTTAATGGAAGTAAATTTGCTTTTAAAATTTTACAAAAAGACATGTGCAAAAATGGAAACCGTTATTGGATTTCCCAGAACATCTAATTCTAAGCATATTATAAATTGCTTCTCATAAGAAGAGTATAGATAATTTAAAACATTTTGATAATTTAATTTTCTATTTACAAAGTTAAATCTATTTCCTCAAAATACTGTTTAAATTCAGTCTTAAAAATTAAATTATTTTCATTAGATTCCATTCCCCATTTTAATTCATTGAATTTGTTATCTTTAACATAAGAGAAATACTTGGGGTACCTGGGTGGCTCAGTCAGTTGAGCATCTGACTTTGGCTTAGGTTGTAATATCATGGTTCATGAGTTTGAGCCCCGTGTTGGGCCCTGTGCTGATGACTCAGAGCCTGAAGCCTGCTTTGGATTCTGTGTCTCCCTCTCTCTCTTCCCCTTCCCCATTCTCTTTCAAAAATATATAAACATTAAAATTTTTTAAAAATTAAATAGGAGGAATACTGATAAACTTGGGTTCACTCATTCACTTGTGCAATTCAATAAAACCTCACTATAATACAGGAAGCGAGATCCAGAAATTCCAGTTTTATAAATGCACGATAGCATTATTGCAAATTGAATGGTATGACCAGGAGTGATCACAGTCTGACAGACCTACCAAGAGTTTTGACCCCAAATGTGGTTTGGCAATCTCTGTTAAAAGATATACACACTGGCTCATCTATCAATGGAATTAATGCCTTCTTGTGGTTGTGATGGAACATCAGGGACAGTAGAAGTGATTTGAGTTAATCCTATAGTTATTTAGTGCTCACTATTGTGGCTGGTGCAAAGAGAACAGGCTAGAGGACATACTGGGAAGGTCAGAGAAACCTTGTGAGAAACCAAAGAGAAACCTTGTGAGATAGGGTTGCCTGTTGATTCCCTGTGGCTAGCCTTGCACTTCATTCTTTATTCCATTTTCTTTCCTCCCTCCAATGGTAAGAACTTAAACTCACTTTGGGAATGGGGTCAGAGTGAATGTACCTTACTATGGGGTTTTACTATAAATATTTAGTCCTATTATATGGTAGGCACTGTGTTTGAAACCAGGGGACTATGGGTAAATGAACAAATAAATATTTAATTACTAATTTGGATAACTGTTGTGACATACTTAATGAAACCCCATGATAGGAAACAAACAAACAAACAGGCAAACAAAATGGGTCCATCAGAATGACTGTAAAATACTCGATGAGAAAGTTATATTTAAAATAAGAAAGGAAGTATGAGAGGGTATATCAATTAGACTCCTTGCAGTGAACTGATGGTATAATCCAAGTAGTCAAATAATAAGTGGGTTTTTTTTTGTTTTATTTATTTTTTATTTTAGAGAGAGAAAGCACAAGAGTTTGTGTGTTGGGGAGAGGGGCAGAGGGAGAGAGAGAATCTTAAGCAGGCTCCATGCTCAATTTGGAGCCCAACATAGGGCTCAATCTCACAACCCTGGGATCATGACCTAAGCTGAAATCAAGAGCCAGTTGCTCACCTGATTGAGCCCCCAGGAACCCCAATAATAAGTTTTTTTAGTGAAAAGAATACATTAAGAGGAGTTGGCAAGTATATGGAAAAACTTGAGCAATAGTGCTGCAATAATGTGTGTTAGGACGAAGGAGGAGTACAGGGCTTGCCACCTTTTAAAGAGGCAAAGAATATGAGCAATTATTCTGCAATCTTGGTGTAAAGGAACACTCATAGAATTTTTGTGTAAATTTTGGAAGGATGCAACTAAGTCCTGCGAAGGTCATTTAGTGTATGTTCACATGAATATATGTTTTCGTAAGATTTGAAAAATGAATGTATTCTAACTAGTCATTTTCCTCTGTGACTTCTCCTCCTTCATGTTGGCTAAGAGTTTTGGGGCCTAGCCAAAGTGAATTTGAAATGATTGAGATGTTTGGGTTTAGTGGACTATCAGGTTTGTAATCACCTCCGTAGAAGTTAGGTTATTTTTAACCATTCATATGTGATGTTTAGGAGAATTTCTGCTGCCCACTTGCCGACTCATTCTGCCTGAGTGACAATTCTACAGGTCTGATCATTATATGGGCATATATGGAGGAGAGAGTAATGGATTTTAAACCGTACAGAACTAGAAGCTAGTCTGTGGAAACTTCATATTCAAACATGTCAAAATTTCAAGCACAAGAATAGGTCTCTTTGAAGCCTTGTCAAAATGAAAATTTCTTTGAGGAATATGTTGAAAAATGCTGAGGGTAAAGTTTAAATGGTACCATGATTTTTTTGCATGATAGAAATTGTATAAAATATAATTTACCAGTTTTCCTGTATTTGTAAAACACCAAACTATAAGCAATAAAACAAACATCGCTATGTAAATTATGATACATATTTTACAAATCCCAGCTATCAATATTTTTTTATTAAATACATTGGTAGAAAGAATAATTATATTTCTATTCACTTGATAGAAAATGAAATCATGAAATCAGTGTCACCTGAAGAGGTAGTCAAAGAGTATGCAACCAAACAGTATATTAGAGATGTGCCAGAGAGTTGATTAATCAGTATTATTCTTTTTTCTCCTAGATTTTGTAATTTTTGTGGTATTTGTCACATTTTGATTTTTGTTATTGATTTCTCTTCTCAGTATAAATATTTACTTTCCTGTCAGATATTGTATTCATAATATTATCCTCTTTCTTAAGTGGCTCTACAAAATTTAGATCTGCCCTTGAAACAAGGGTGTTTTATGAATAATTATCTTCTCCAGTGAATAAAGAAATAAGGAACACTTAACAGGCTTTCAATGACTTACTTAATTTGTCCTTAATTAAACTTTTTCAAAATGATGGCATAACTGGAACTATTTCTGGGAAGACAAAGATTACTTTATTGTTAGAAAATGCCAACAGTCTACCACTACCAGTTATATTCATTAATTCTCAGGAAGCAAGATGTCTATGTGTGTGAGAGAACTTATTACTACTAGTGACTATTTTGAAAACAGAGCTCAGTGACATGATGTAAGTAAATTAGTGTAACAGTTTATTGTAAATATTCCCTTTGACTGAAGACACTATATAAAAATAAAAGCCACAGGTAACATTTTCAAGGAAGATTTCATCAAATTCATCATATCTCACTCATAAACATTCATTGTATGTGTTCAATATTGAGGAGGCTTATTAATTGTCCATAATTGTATTAATCTTATAGCATAACATCTGATACTTAACTGTTAGCATAATTTATTACATTATATTAATTATTGATTAAAACACACCAGATTATTTTAATTTTCTGCATTAACCCAAAATATATCCTTTTACTTCTAAGTCATATCTTGGGAAAAATATATATAAAAAACAGCCTTGAAGTGGTACTAAATCTGTCCTTTAGACTCCAGGGACATTGCAAAGAATGTGTGTCTGTATATGAAACTCAAACTATAAGTCATTGTTATTTGCCATCTAAGTCTGTAGATTTTTTGATGAATGGATAGGTTTCCACAGGGAAGACAAAGTAATACTCCTGAAGCATGAAACTGATATTCTTACTCACATACTTAAATCCTTGTCTCCAGGATAAACTTCGAACCCTTTAACACATACCAGGCCCTGACTCATTTCTCAGTATAGCTGCCATTTCATTCTAGGCTTCAGCTGTGCTAAACTCCTAGTTTGATGACTAGGTCTTACTCTTGTTTTTACCTGAGGCTTTCATACGTGTGGTTGGAACACTGTATCCTCTTCTCTTTACCTGACAAAGTCCTATTCACCACTTTCAGTTTTAGTCAAAGTAACTTTTTTATGGCTCTACCTTGCAATTTCCCCCCCCAAAAAAAACTCTGAAAATTCTTGTTTAATTGTCTCTTTTTCTGCTAGAGTGCAAACATTTAGGGAAGGGGTCAAGTCCATCACCTTTATGTGACTGGCACAAGGCAGGGGCATTGAATGAATCAAGTATTTTTTGGGCAATTATTTTTTGGGCAAGTCTTAAGGTTCCTCATTTCAAATATTGTGCTAAGTAAACAAAGCTGAATTATTCCATATCTTATTATTTCAATTATTTCCTGAAATAGGCAATGTACAGAGACAAAATTTACATCTTTGAGTTCTACTTGTGTGGGTTGGTATAGAGGAACACACATAAGCTAAGACTCAGCACCACATGGCAATTCAGAAAATGGAGAGTGGTTATTCCAGTTTGGCTACACTGAGAGACAGCAGGCTGGAAATCAGGATGCAAGGATACATAAGAGCCACATTAATAGGAGCTTTCAAAGCTGTGAACTTTCATTTTTTCAACTTCTATATTTTAACTATAGTTTTTATTAAAAAATTTAATAGCTTTATCAAAAGTGTTCTGTAGACAGATAGTTCTGATGACTCTATAGATCTGAATGAGGGAAGATTCTTGAAAGAATTATCTTGAAAAAGTCACAGAGATAGTATGTAGACAGGAAGAGGGAGGGAAGGAGAAGTGGTGGGAGGACAAAACAGAGTAGAGAACAGGGGACTGGAACAGAATGGGAGTGGGGAGAAGGAAGGAGTGGGTAAGAGAAAGAAGTGGGGAGGGGAGAAAAGAGATTAAGCAAATGTTATCAGAAGCAGAATTTTTTCCAGAATAAAAAGAAGACATTGTCTACCAATGGAATGGGAAATGAGGGAGAAAGGCATTGTTTTCCATTTGGTGCATAGGTTTTATTAATAGGACTATTCAATTTCCACATATTGCCCATTTAATGTACCCTATAGAATCGTAGCTATAATTCTTTACTTGTGAGTTATTATTTAAATGTTTCAATGTAAACTTGATTGTCAAAATGTTTTTCAAGATTGTCGAATGTTTTCAAGCAGGTAATTAATCCTGTAGTACCAACGAGCATGTACTAATATTTTGCTGTTTTGTTTCAAGTTATTGTAAATGCAAAATATTTTAAAACTGAATTATCCTTCCCCCTTTATAACTTGGAGTCATTATAGATAGATACTGTACCAATTCTGGAAAAAGTAACATGTTTACCTATGCTTGAAAATATTCTAAACTTTGATCTCATGGTAAATGTTTTAATACAGAACTAATGGAATTAGAAATTTAACCTGTCAAATTTGACTAGATTAATATTTATAAACATTTTTCTCTGCTCAGCAATCATAATTTGTATTTATTTATTTATTTATTTATTTATTTATTTATTTATTTATTCATTCATTCATTCATTCATTTTAGAGAGAGCAGGGGAGGGACAGAGAGAATCTCAAGCAGGCTCCACACTGTCAGCGCAGAGCCCCATGCAGAGCTCTAACTCACAAACCGTGAGATCATTACTTGAGCAGAAAACAAGGGTCAGACACTTAACTGACTGAGCCACCCAGGTGCCCCAGCAATCATTATTTTAAATGAAACTAGTAACATGATATAATTGCATCTTTTCCCATTCTTTTAAAATCCTGGATTTTTTGCTTTTTATAAAGAGATTGCCATAAGTTTTACAGGTCCTGAATTCTGTTTGCTTCAGTAGTTTCTGTGCCACTGGTCAATAAGGAGTTTCACGTTTTCCCCGAACACTTTTGTTCATTGTTCCCTTGATTGAATGAAATCTGTATGGTACAATTGAATTCTCACTCTGCATGTTGTGTATTGAAATTGAGGTCATGAATAGGCCTAACATTATCTACATATTAAATTTTAGACACATTTTGAGTCAAAAATTAATGCTCAATTTCTTTCTCTGTTCTTCCCCTATATTGACTTTAGTGAAACTAAAACATACCACAGGGTATGAAACTTAATTTATCTAATAAAATCTGCTCATATTAATGTTATTTCACTATGTTTTCAAAAGGTCTTCTGAACTTTGTCACGTAGGGAATGTAATTATAAATACAGGACAGTTTTTTCTCTATTAATATTAAAATTATTTCAGTATTTTTCAAGGAATTATTGCAGGTATATGCAAACAGTTAAAAATCAATGATTATGAAAAATGTTCTTATTCTTAATTTTTCCATTTTGTTTTTAAAATGTCTTTTGTGTTGTTTATTTTTTTAATATATGAAATTTATTGTCAAATTGGTTTCCATACAACATCCAGTGCTCATCACAAAAGATGCCCTCTTCAATACGTATCACCCACCCTCCACTCCCTCCCACCCCCCATCAGCCCTCAGTTTGTTCTCATTTTTTAAGAGTCTCTTATGCTTTGGCTCTCTCCCACTCTAACCTCTCTTTTTTTTTTTTCCTTCCCCCCCCCCCCCCATGGGTTCCTGTTAAGTTTCTCAGGATCCACATAAGAGTGAAAACATATGGTTTCTGTCTTTCTCTGTATGGCTTATTTCACTTAGCATCACACTCTCCAGTTCCATCCACGTTGCTACAAAGGGCATATTTCATTCTTTTCATTGCCACGTAGTACTCCATTGTGTATATAAACCATAATTTCTTTATCCATTCATCAGTTGATCAACATTTAGGCTCTTTCCATAATTTGGCTATTGTTGAGAATGCTGCTATAAACATTGGGGTACAAGTGCCCCTATGCGTCAGTACTCCTATATCCCTTGGGTAAATTCCTAGCAGTGCTACTGCTGGGTCATAGGGTAGGCTATTTTTAATTTTTTGAGGAACCTCCACACTGTTTTCCAGAGCGGCTACACCAGTTTGCATTCCCACCAACAGTGCAAGAGGATTCCCGTTTCTCCACATCCTCTCCAGCATCTATAGTCTCCTGATTTGTTCATTTTGGCCACTCTGACTGGCATGAGGTGATATCTGAGTGTGGTTTTGATTTGTATTTCCTTGATGAGGAGTGACGTTGAGCATCTTTTCATATGCCTGTTGGCCATCCAGATGTCTTCTTTAGAGAAGTGTCTATTCATGTCTTTTGTGTTGAGTTTAAAGTATGAGTGGTAGAAACCAATTTTCACATTATTGAAATCACTTATTGGAGTTTATTATTTTGTTAATTGAAGATCAAAAACTAATAGTTAATCCTTATTGTGCTTCTAGATCAGAGTTAGCTATTGAGTGGCATAATCAAACATAAAAATCAGATATTTAAGAGTAATATCTTTTCTTCCTGGACAAGAGATCTCATGATAAATATATTACATCTATGTATTCCAACAAATACATAGCAAACTCTGTTATGTTTGAAGAACTGTATCTATAAAGAGTTAAGTAGGGGCACCTGGGTGGCTCAGTCAGTTAGATATCCGACTCGATTTCAGCTCAGGTCATGATTTAGAGGTTCGTGAGATTGAGCCCCAAGTCAGGCTCCACAATGTCAGGGGGATTCTCTCCTCTCCCACCCCCCTCCTTTCTTTTGCATAATAAAGAAACATTTATTTTTAAGTTAAATAAATATAACCTAATCTATAAATGCTACAGAACCTAAATGTATAAGTGGTGTTTGGCACTTTGGAATAAAACCAGCAGGAATTAAGATCAAAATAATATTATTTTATATTGGTTGAAAAGTTTGATATGACTCTTAAATCTGTTAAAACCGAGAAGATAAACCTTGCATTTTTTAAATTACAAAACCAATAGAGAAGAACGATAAGTATATACAAATAAAATGAAAGAAAACATTGTCTGTAATTCATATAGAAATAAATATAGAAAGTGATCAGATAGTTGGAGTGACTAAGTAATGTGGTAAAATATTGGATAAAAGATATTGTTCGTTGTACATTTAAATTTTTCCCTGAACTTTAATTTTTTCAAATAAAAAGTTAGGTAAAAATGATTGATCATCCTCACACAATTTTCAGTCCTATGGATATCCGTCCAGAAATGTTCATTCTGTTTATATCCCATGATTACACAAAAGAGGTAATACTGTCCTACTTGTCTTTCCTTACTAACATAACAAGTTGTCTGAACCTTGAAGTTCACATTATCCTTTTAATGGCTGTGTTATAGTCTATTTTTTAAATTGGTTGATATTTAGGGATTTTTTAAAATTTTGGTTTGGTTTTGTTATTATGACACCATGCTAAACTGAACATCCTTGTACTTACATCTTGGTGTATTTATTTGTTTTCTTTGTTAATAAGATGAATTCCCAGTAAGAAGATTCCTGGTTCAATGAGAGTGTGAGTTTAAAATAAAGTAGCTACCTGGGTACCTGGGTGGCTCAGTCAGTTGAGAGTCTGGCTCTTGTTTTCATCTCAAGTCATGATCTTCACTGTTTGTGAGTTGGAGCCCCGTGTTGGGCCCCATGTTGGCCCCACGTTGTTGCTGACATTGTGGAGCCTGCTTGGGATTCTCCCTCTCCCTCTCTCTCTGCCCCTCCCCTGCTCACGCTTTCTCTGTCTCAGAATAAATGAATAAAAACTTTAAAATATAATAGCTACCCAGTTACCCATCCAGGATGGAAAAGGTCAGCAATAGGAGAGGGTAAGATTTGATATTCCCCAATTCTGATGCCGGGATGCACCTACTTTCACCCCAAAAATGTAGAGACCAGTCTGGGATGCAGATGAATGCAGGGGATTGACTGACTATTGAATGAGATTTTTAAAAATGAAAATGGATAGTCTGGATTGAGAAATTACTTAACAGAAGTGACTTTCAAACTGGAAATAATTATGAAGTGGCAGAAGTTTAAAAGAATTTTTCAAGTTTATTTATTTTGAGAGATTGACAAAGAGCTCACATGAGCAAGTAAATGAGCGAGGGACAGAGAGAGAGAGCAAGAGACAGAGGGAATCCCAAAGCAGGCTCCACACTGTCAGTGTGGGGATCACACTGGGGCTCAAGCTCACAAGCCATGAGATCATGACTGGAGCTGAAACCCAGTCGGAAGGGATGTTTAACTGACTGAGCCACCCAGGTGTGTCAAGAATCTTTTTTTTTTTTTTAATGGTTCAAGACTAAGTTAGATTCAGTGGAGAATTAAAGATAGATTAAACTTTTGTATACTCAAGTCTTGTGGAATTTTAAAATTAAACACTTACATATAATATACCTTATTTAAATTTGAACTTTTATTTCAATTTGTACCCCGTTAAGTGTAAGCAATTTGAGAATTTTTTTCTCTACTTATGATTCATTTATACTTTCCCCTGCTCTTTCATGAAATCGTTGGTCTTTCTGTCAAAGTTCTTTATTAAAAAATTAACCTTTTGAAAATTATATGTAAAGCATTTCCCATTTGTTGCTTGTATTAGACCTTTTAAAATTTTTAATAAGTTTTAAAGAGTTATACGATAAACTTTATCAACCTTTCCATAATGGCTTTTGTAGTCCTTTAACAAAATTTTCCCACTCTAATATTACTCTTTTAAATATCTAACTCACCATTTTTATAGTTTTCAAAAATGTTAAATTCATTTAGACTTATTTAGCTGTCACAAATAATGAGATAGGTATACAGATTTATCTATATTTTTTCATATAGCTAGCTAATTATCTCAGTAATGTTATTATTGAATGAAACTTTTACATCATAGATTCTGAATATCACATTCATTATTAAATGAAGTCTGTTCTGGTGATCTGACAAAATGCATGCAGAACCAATTATTTAAGCTTTACAGTGCATTTTATAGGTGGCATTGGGAATCATCAGTACTCTATTTTCAGAAATTCACACTCGCATAGTTAATTTTCTGTATTTAGAATACTTAGAATAAAATTTGTCAATTTTCTCTCAAACCTTTTATTTTTCCATTAAAAATCACATGAACTGGAGGAGATTCACCATCTTTATAGTAATTGGCTTTTTCTATATAAGAAAAATATACATCTTTTCACTTATCCAAGTCTATAATGTTCTTAAGTGGGGTTTAAACGTTTTCTTCATTTAATTCCTACATATGTCTTCAATTTATTCCTATGTGTTTTATTTTTTGTTTTTGTTGTCATTAAAACAAATGTAGTTATTTTCCCTTTATAATTTGTCATGGATTAATATTTGCAAAATTGAAAATTACTTTCTTTTATACTCTCATTGGTTCTATTTCTTTACTTAATTCCACTACATAGGACTTTAAGATCATTTTATTAATAGTATCTAAATTTACCATCTTCAGCATATTTTTGACTTCAATGAATATGCCTTTACTCATAATTAATGAGATTTAATGATCCACTGAATGCCTATGTCTCTGTCTTGCTTCATGATCAGTATTTGGGAATTGGAACTTTCAGCATAGTCCAAAAGAATCACACAGTAAACTTTATCCTAACCATTAACTCTTCTTTTGTACTTGTGCATGGTCTAGTGTGCTGTTTTAGATGTCCTCGAGCCTCTTCATTTGCCTATTTATATGTATCTGTTCGTTACTGTGAGAGCTCTGCTCTGATGCTATGACCTGTCTCCTCTCTTCACCATGTCATGGTATTTGATTATTTGCATTATACTGTCTCCTGCTTCAGCCTGTGCATTTGGACTTTGTAAGGACAATAGTTATGATTATTTTAATCAAATTTCATATTTTTGAAAGATTAGATTTTTAAATATTAAATACAGCTCTTTTTAAATTTTATTTTAGAAAGAGAGTGAGTGCAAATGGGGAAGAGGGGTAGAGGGAGAGAGAGAAAATATCAAGCAGGCTCCACACTCAGCATGGAGCTCTACACAGGGCTTGATCCCATGACCCTGGGATCACAACCTGAGCTGAAATTAAGTCTGTCACTCAACCAACTGAGCCACCCAGGCGCCCTTAAATATAGCTTTTAAAAAGGAGATGCAGGTGTAACAAACCTAGTAATTAGAAATAGTGTAAATATAATTTAACAGTGTAAATGATAATTATGTGAACTGACTCACATTGAGATATTAAATATTTCCCCATTTAAAAATGTTCCTTGCTTGGGGTGCCTGGGTGGCTCAGTCTGTTAAGCAGTCGACTTTGGGTCATGAGTTTGAGCCCTGCGTTGGGCTCTGTGCTGACAGCTCAGAGCCCGGAGCCTGCTTCAGATTCTCTGTCTCCCTCTCTCCCTCCCCCTCCCCTGCTTATGCTTTGTCTCTCTCTCAAAAATAAACATTAAAAAAAATTAAAACTATTTCTTGCTTGGCTACAGAACTGGCTTAACCCATCTACACTAAAACAAAAAACTGAATCTAAGTAATAATACAAAATATTTTCAAGTTTTAAACCTTATTCTATTAGAAGGAAAACACTTTCTCATAAATCATAGTTTTAGTGGATTATTCTTTAATATATGTATATACAATAAAACTCATGTCCAGTTATTTAAATCTTTAAAAAAATCTCCTTTTTGGTAAAGAGTCTAGGAGAGAAATAATAAGGTTTTAAACATAATTTCAAAGATAAATTATTTTCCTTATAAAATAGAAATTGTATTTTTGAAGTGATAAGGTGTTTTTCTACATAAAACTCTTTAATGCAATTTTTATACAATTAGCAGACTAATAAGGTTACTAAGTTGTTATCCATGTGTTGATGAAGAGAAAAAGCATCCATCAAAATAATGAATTTTTATCTTGAAACATTAGACAACCTAGAATTTGTATATTTTATGAATCAATAAACAATTGCCTGACCTTTTGGGATGAGCACTGGGTGTTGTATGGAAACCAATTTGACAGTAAATTTCATATATTAAAAAATAAAAAAATAAAAAAATAAATAAAATAAAAAAAAATAAAATAAAATAAACAATTGCCTGATAACTTAATCTATGCATGACTTCATTCATGTATTCAGACAAGGTTAGATGCAATTACTGTGGAGTAAAAAAAGCAAACAACTTTTTCATAGCAAACAGCTTACAAAAGTTTGTATTTCTATGTTTATATCTAGTAAATGAAGAGTAATGTATGGACCCAGATAACCGCCAGAGGATTAGCAGAACGGAGTCTCCAGAGCCAAGCGCAGACGAGAGGCCCACGGAAAAGGGTAGGAAGGGCGGCAAGGCGGTGCGCCCTCCACGGACTGGCGGGAGGGAGCCGGGGCGGAGGGGCGGCTCGCCGGCCAAGCAGAGCCCCCGAGTCGGGCTGGCAAAAGCGGAGGGGCCGGACGGACTGTGTTCCGACAGCAAGCGCGACTTAGCGCCTGGGAGGTCATAAGTTAACAGCTCTGCTCAGAAAGCGGGAAGGCTGGAGGACAAAGGGAGGGAGAGCTGCTGAGCCCCCGGACGGACGGCAGAGCTCAGCTTGGCGGGGAACAAAGGCGCTCGCCAGCGCCATCTCCCCCGCCCATCCCCCAGCCAAAATCCCAAAGAGAACCAGTTCCTGCCAGAGAACTTGCTCGCTCTGCGCAAACACCCAACTCTGTGCTTCTGCGGAGCCAAACCTCCAGCAGCGGATCTGACTCCCTCCTGCTGCCACAGGGCCCCTCCTGAAGTGGATCACCTAAGGAGAAGCGAGCTAAGCCTGCCCCTCCTGCCCCGTGCACCTTGCTTACCCACCCCAGCTAATACGCCAGATCCCCAGCACCACAAGCCTGGCAGGGTGCAAGTAGCCCAGACGGGCCACGCCACCCCACAGTGAATCCCACCCCTAGGAGAGGGGAGGAAGAGAAGGCACACACCAGTCTGACTGTGCCCCCAGCAGTGGGCTGGGGGCAGACATCAGGTCGGACTGCGGCCCCGCCCACCAACTCCAGTTATACACCACAGCATGGGGGAAGTGCCCTGCGGGTCCTCACCACTCCAGGGACTATCCAAAATGACCAAACGGAAGAATTCCCCTCAGAAGAATCTCCAGGAAATAACAACAGCTAATGAACTGATCAAAAAGGATTTAAATAATATAACAGAAAGTGAATTTAGAATAATAGTCATAAAATTAATCGCTGGGCTTGAAAACAGTATAGAGGACAGCAGAGAATCTCTTGCCACAGAGATCAAGGGACTAAGGAACAGTCACGAGGAGCTGAAAAACGCTTTAAACGAAATGCAAAACAAAATGGAAACCACGACGGCTCGGCTTGAAGAGGCAGAGGAGAGAATAGGTGAACTGGAAGATAAAGTTATGGAGAAAGAGGAAGCTGAAAGAAAGAGAAATAAAAAAATCCACGAGTATGAGGGGAAAATTAGAGAACTAAGTGATACACTAAAAAGAAATAATATACGCGTAATTGGTATCCCAGAGGAGGAAGAGAGAGGGAAAGGTGCTGAAGGGGTACTTGAAGAAATTATAGCTGAGAACTTCCCTGAACTGGGGAAGGAAAAAGGCATTGAAATCCAAGAGGCACAGAGAACTCCCTTCAGACGTAACTTGATCTTCTGCACGACATATCATAGTGAAACTGGCAAAATACAAGGATAAAGAGAAAATTCTGAAAGCAGCAAGGGATAAACGTGCCCTCACATATAAAGGGAGACCTATAAGACTCGTGACTGATCTCTCCTTTGAAACTTGGCAGGCCAGAAAGGCTTGGCACGATATCTTCAGTGTGCTAAACAGAAAAAATATGCAGCCGAGAATCCTTTATCCAGCAAGTCTGTCATTTAGAATAGAAGGAGAGATAAAGGTCTTCCCAAACAAACAAAAACTGAAGGAATTTGTCACCAAGAAACCAGCCCTACAAGACATCCTAAGGGGGATCCTGTGAGACAAAGTACCAGAGACATCACTACAAGCATAAAACATACAGACATCACAATGACTCTAAACCTGTATCTTTCTATAATAACACTGAATGTAAATGGATTAAATGCGCCAACCAAAAGACATAGGGTATCAGAATGGATAAAAAAACAAGACCCATCTATTTGCTGTCTACAAGAGACTCATTTGAGATCTGAGGACACCTTTAGATTGAGAGTGAGGGGATGGAGAACTATTTATCATGCTACTGGAAGCCAAAAGAAAGCTGGAGTAGCCATACTTCTATCAGACAAACTAGACTTTAAATTAAAGGCTGTAACAAGAGATGAAGAAGGGCATTATATAATAATTACAGGGTCTATCCATCAGGAAGAGCTAACAATTATAAATGTCTATGCGCCAAATACCGGAGCCCCCAGATATATAAAACAATTACTCATAAACAAAAGCAACCTTATTGATAAGAATGTGGTCATTGCAGGGGACTTTAACACCCCACTTACAGAAATGGATAGGTCATCTAGACACACAGTCAATAAAGAAACAAGGGCCCTGAAGGATACATTGGATCAGATGGACTTGACAGATATATTTAGAACTCTGCATCCCAAAGCAACAGAATATACTTTCTTCTCGAGTGCACATGGAACTTTCTCCAAGATAGATCATATACTGGGTCACAAAACAGCCCTTCATAAGTTTACAAGAATTGAAATTATACCATGCATGCTTTCAGACCACAATGCTATGAAGCTTGAAATCAACCTCAGGAAAAAGTCTGGAAAACCTCCAAAAGCATGGAGGTTAAAGAACACCCTACTAACGAATGAGTGGGTCAACCAGGCAATTAGAGAAGAAATTAAAAAATATATGGAAACAAACGAAAATGAAAATACAACAATCCAAACGCTTTGGGACGCAGCGAAGGCAGTCCTGAGAGGAAAATACATTGCAATCCAGGCCTATCTCAAGAAACAAGAAAAATCCCAAATACAAAATCTAACAGCACACCTAAAGGAAATAGAGGCAGAACAGCAAAGGCAGCCTAAACCCAGCAGAAGAAGAGAAATAATAAAGATCAGAGCAGAAATAAACAATATAGAATCTAAAAAAACTGTAGAGCAGATCAACGAAACCAAGAGTTGGTTTTTTGAAAAAATAAACAAAATTGACAAACCTCTAGCCAGGCTTCTCAAAAAGAAAAGGGAGATGACCCAAATAGATAAAATCATGAATGAAAATGGAATTATTACAACCAATCCCTCAGAGATACAAACAATTATCAGGGAATAATATGAAAAATTATATGCCAACAAACTGGACAACCTGGAAGAAATGGACAAATTCCTAAACACCCACACGCTTCCAAAACTCAATCCGGAGGAAATGGAAAGCTTGAACAGACCCATAACCAGCGAAGAAATTGAATCGGTTATCAAAAATCTCCCAACAAATAAGAGTCCAGGACCAGATGGCTTCCCAGGGGAGTTCTACCAGACGTTTAAAGCAGAGATAATACCTATCCTTCTCAAGCTATTCCAAGAAATAGAAAGGGAAGGAAAACTTCCAGACCCATTCTATGAAGCCAGTATTACTTTGATTCCTAAACCAGACAGAGACCCAGTAAAAAAAGAGAACTACAGGCCAATATCTCTGATGAATATGGATGCAAAAATTCTCAATAAGATACTAGCAAATCGAATTCAACAGCATATAAAAAGAATTATTCACCATGATCAAGTGGGATTCATTCCTGGGATGCAGGGCTGGTTCAACATTCGCAAATCGATCAACGTGAGACATCACATTAACAAAAAAAAAGAGAAGAACCATATGATCCTGTCAATCGATGCAGAAAAGGCCTTTGACAAAATCCAGCACCCTTTCTTAATAAAAACCCTGGAGAAAGTCGGGATAGAAGGAACATACTTAAAGATCATAAAAGCCATTTATGAAAAGCCCACAGCTAACATCATCCTCAACGGGGAAAAACTGAGAGCTTTTTCCCTGAGATCAGGAACATGACAGGGATGCCCACTCTCACCGCTGTTGTTTAACATAGTGCTGGAAGTTCTAGCATCAGCAATCAGACAACAAAAGGAAATCAAAGTCATCAAAATTGGCAAAGATGAAGTCAAGCTTTCGCTTTTTGCAGATGACATGATATTATATATGGAAAATCCGATAGACTCCACCAAAAGTCTGTTAGAACTGACACATGAATTCAGCAAAGTTGCAGGATACAAAATCAATGTACAGAAATCAGTTGCATTCTTATACACTAACAATGAAGCAACAGAAAGACAAATAAAGAAACTGATCCCATTCACAATTGCACCAAGAAGCATAAAATACCTAGGAATAAATCTAACCAAAGATGTAAAAGATCTGTATGCTGAAAACTATAGAAAGCTTATGCAGGTAATTGAAGAAGATTTAAAGAAATGGAAAGACATTCCCTGCTCATGGATTGGAAGAATAAATATTGTCAAAATGTCAATACTACCCAAAGCTATCTACACATTCAATGCAATCCCAATCAAAATTGCACCAGCATTCTTCTTGAAACTAGAACTAGCAATCCTAAAATTCATATGGGACCACAAAAGGCCCCGAATAGCCAAAGTACTTTTGAAGAAGAAGACCAAAGCAGGAGGCATCACAATCCCAGACTTTAGCCTCTACTACAAAGCTGTCATCATCAAGACAGCATGGTATTGGCATAAAAACAGACACATAGACCAATGGAATAGAATAGAAACCCCAGAACTAGACCCACAAACGTATGGCCAACTCATCTTTGACAAAGCAGGAAAGAACATCCAATGGAAAAAAGACAGTCTCTTTAACAAATGGTGCTGGGAGAACTGGACAGCAACATGCAGAAGGTTGAAACTAGACCACTTTCTCACACCATTCACAAAAATAAACTCAAAATGGATAAAGGACCTGAATGTGAGACAGGAAACCATCAAACCCTTAGAGGAGAAAGCAGGAAAAGACCTCTCTGACCTCAGCTGTAGCAATCTCTTACTCGGCACATCCCCAAAGGCAAGGGAATTAAAAGCAAAAGTGAACTACTGGGACCTTATGAAGATAAAAAGCTTCTGCACAGCAAAGGAAACAACCAACAAAACTAAAAGGTAACCAACAGAATGGAAAAGATATTTGCAAATGACACATCGGACAAAGGGCTAGTATCCAAAATCTATAAAGAGCTCATCAAACTCCACACCCGAAAAACAAATAACCCAGTGAAGAAATGGGCAGAAAACATGAATAGACACTTCTCTAAAGAAGACATCCGGATGGCCAACAGGCACATGAAAAGATGTTCAACGTCACTCCTTATCAGGGAAATACAAATCAAAACCACACTCAGATACCACCTCATGCCAGTCAGAGTGGCCAAAATGAAGAAATCCGGAGACTATAGATGCTGGAGAGGATGTGGAGAAACAGGAACCCTCTTGCACTGTTGGTGGGAATGCAAATTGGTGCAGCCGCTCTGGAAAGCAGTGTGGAGGTTCCTCAGAAAATTAAAAATAGACCTACCCTATGACTCAGCAATAGCACTGCTAGGAATTTATCCAAGGGATATAGGAGTGCTGATGCATAGGGGCACTTGTACCCCAATGTTTATAGCAGCACTCTCAACAATAGCCAAATTATGGAAAGAGCCTAAATGTCCATCAACTGATGAATGGATAAAGAAATTGTGGTTTATATACACAATGGAGTACTACGTGGCAATGAGAAAGAACGAAATATGGCCTTTTGTAGCAACGTGGATGGAACTGGAGAGTGTGATGCTAAGTGAAATAAGCCATACAGAGAAAGACAGATACCATATGGTTTCACTCTTATGTGGATCCTGAGAAACGTAACAGAAACCCATGGGGGAGGGGAAGGGAAAAAAAAAAAGAGGTTAGAGTGGGAGAGAGCCAAAGCATAAGAGACTGTTAAAAACTGAGAACAAACTGAGGGTTGATGGGGGGTGGGAGGGAGGGCAGGGTGGGTGATGGGTATTGAGGAGGGCACCTTTTGGGATGAGCACTGGGTGTTGTATGGAAACCAATTTGACAGTAAATTTCATATATTAAAAAAAAAAGGGTAATGTATGTTTGTATATCATCCTTTATCACTCAATTTAAATTTAAAAAGTAAATCAATTTGTGTTACATTCTATAATCAATACATTTGTAAAATTTAAAGTTTTAAATTATGACAGGAGTATTTTAATATTGAGAATAGATTTATCCCACTGCTTATATTACTTAGCAGATTATTTTTTGAATGAAAAACGTATAGCATTTGGGAAGCTGATTTTTTTTAAATGTTTATTTATTTATTTTGGTGGAGGGGAAGGGCAGATAGAGGGAGACAGAGAATCTCAAGCAAGCTTTGCGTTGACGATGCAGACATAGGGCTCCATCTCATGAACTGTGAGATCATTACCTGAGCTGAAATTAAGTTGGACACTTAACTGACTGAGTCACCCATGCCCCCCCTTGGAAAGCTGATTTTAATTATAAGTAGAAATGTTATTCAGAATCCAAAGCAATTAAATTTGATTACATTGTAAAAATTTTATTTATGACTTTGGGAATATTTGTAAATTGCAAAAATGTTATGGATCTCTATGTACTCTCAAGGCTCAAAGAGATTTGCAAAAATCAAAGGGTGCATGCAGGATTTCATAGTAATGGAGTATTGGCAAGTCTTCCACATCAAATTATAGTCTAGAAATTCATTGAATGTTATGTTCAGGGTTAGAGGCAATTCTAAGGGCTTTGAATGTATGACTGAAGAGGTAGTCAAAGCTACAAGATATAACAAAAAGACCAGTCAAGAGACTGGAGGTGGTGACATATCAGTCTGAAATCTTGGGAACCCACTCCCATAATCTCATTATAATTTGATAAATACAGTATGGGAAAATCAGCATACACAATAAATCCTCATGGAAAATGCATATAATTTTCAACTCAACCTAAGTACTTTAAATCAGGCTAAAAAATTTACTTGGCATGTAACATGAAAGTAATGAGGTATTTAATCAGCAAACTTGGTGACTTGGGTCACAAGTTTGTCAAACTTGGTGACTTGGGTCACAAGTTTGTTATAGCTCAACTTTTTTCTTTTTTTTTCAGATCAAAGGTAGTACAGGATAGTATAGTAAGGATAATAGTAAAGGATAGGAAATTACAAAGAACAATAGCTTTGAAATAGTGCATATGGAATAAAATATCTTTTCAATGGAATAATAAGGTGAAAGGAATTCAAAATCCTCACCATAAGCATCCAGGGGTCAATTCTTTGTTATTGAATTTGATTGGAATACTATTTTCAATTGACCTCTTGGGGTTGTCCTACCACCTCTGTGTGTCAAAGCCCCATGCTACCAGACAGAAATAATAAATACTATTCAGGAGAACCAATTAAATGTTCTAAAAGCAAGAGCAAACCACACAGGAATGGAAAGTAACTTAACCAGCTTAACTTGAATTAGAATGAAAATCAGCACATACTTTGTGATCACTTTGTTCTCAAATATTCAGTGAGAGAGCTAAATAAAAACAGGGCTGAAGAGAATGCCGACATGAAGATAAAATAGTTGGTAAAAGAAAAGGTTAAACTGTGAATGAGACAGTCTCCATGAGTTGCATAATTAAGATAGTACCCAAATGAATGCCATTACTTTTTCCATTATTTTCATCCAAGAGATTCATAACTCCGATAGCAGGTTGGCTTAGCATTGTTATCAAATGAAATAGAAATATCCAGAGTCAGAGAGCAGAGGGCACACCACTGCTTCCACCAACAGGAAAGAGATTATTAGAATTGATATTAGCACATTCAGATCGGATGCTCTGAGACATTTTTTACAGCTATAAAATATCACTGGATTTTCATCTTTTTCTTTAGTAAATAATTGGAACTGTTAACATTGCTATTGAATGCTGCTCTCAGAGGAAAATAGTTTTAATGACTTTAGCATAAAATCGTATAGTAAAACAATCATAACTGATATGTTTCTGAGGAGTGACATTCAGCTGGCAATACAGTGGGTATTGGCTATGTTGGCTTCACATTAAAAATAAACTCTGACAAACTGAATATTGCAAAACAGAAGGAGTAAAATGAGTTATCATTTTAAGACTGTCATTTCAAGACTATCACTAAAAGAAAAAATAATATTTTCCAAGTTTATTAAGATAACTAATCTATTGTGCTTATCTATACTTTTGTTAAAAAAAAACCCACAGTATTTTAATCAGTGATAAAAACTACTCAATCCCAAGTATGAAATTAGTGGTAGTATTAAACTAATATGGCAAAATGATTAATAGAATCTAAAATTTCCCAGAAGCCACTATACATTTGCATGTACAAAAAAGAAACAATGCAGAACAACTGTTAATATTTCAAGGGTGAAAAATAGCAAAAGAATAGAAAAGGTATTTTTATTTGTTTAATTTTTTATGTAAACCAAAGGAAGATATGTATTTAACTTTGATGCAAGCATTAAAGATATTCATTTAGAGCAAGAATATAATACATATAGTATAGAGTGGTAATTTGGGGGTAAGGCCATACTATAACTGTTACATCCAAAGAGGGGCAGAGAAAGAGGGAGACAGAGAATCCAAGCAGGTTCCACGCTGTAGCACAGAGCCCAATGCAGGGCTTGAACTCACGAACCATGAGATCATGACCTGAGCCAAACAAAATCAAGAGTCGGAATCTCAACCAATTGAGCCATTCAGGTGCCCCTGAAAAGTGACTTTTTGATGTATTATGTAATGAAATGGAAAAAAATAACTTTTTTACAACTGGTATTAAGGCAATACAAGCAAGTCAGAATTTAAAAAAGACTCCAGCTGCTGACATTGAAAAATGTGGATTATAAGAGTTTTAAACTCTTACTGTAAAAATATTTGGAAATAGATGAGTATCACAAATACAATTCCACTACTTGAATAGGAGCACAGTCATCTTTTATACTTTGTTTTATAATGGAAAGTTGCATAATGGACCTGCAAAGATGTCCATGTCTTCACCCCCAAACCTGTGAATGTTACTTTACAAGGTAAAAGAAATATTGCAGATATGATTAAGTTAAGGATCTTGTGACAATGCCCTAATATCCTGGATTATCCAGGTGGGTCCAATGTAGTTAACAGGATCCTTATTAAAGGGAGGCAGGGGAGTCAGAGTAAGAAATAGGAGATACAATAGAAGCAAGCCAGAGGTTGGAATCATTCAAGAAAGAGACCAGAAGATAAGGAAGGCAGATTCCTTTAGAATGTCTAAAAAGCAAGGAAACAAATTCACCCTGAAGCCTCATGAAGGAACACAAGCCTGCAGACTCATGGATTTTAGAATTCTCCAGAAGTCTTTAGACTCCAGAACTGTCAGAAGCACTTATTGAACATAGCATTAAATATTGCATAATACCTCACCATCTATATGCATCATGATTTGTAAAACAATTACAAATTTTTGGATATCAGGTTATTTCCAAAATATTGCTTCTTAGAAATTGTGTGGCAGACAACATTGATAACCGACTTCTTGAAAACAATTTCCTTAGTGAAAAAATTGGTATCTAGTTTCTTTAAATTTTCATTCCTGATTATTGGTGAAAGTGTCTAAAATCAATTGTACATTCATCCTTTTTTTGTTTCTTTTGTAAATGATTTGTCATCCCACTGTTTTTAGAGTTGTTTTCATAATGATTTGTAAGAATTAAAAATTTTTTTATTGAGATATAACTGGCATACAACATTCTGTTAGTTTCAGGTCTACAACATAATGATTTGATATTTATATATATTATGAATATATCTAGTTAACATCCATCATCATATATACATATAAAATTTCTTTTCTTGTGATGAGAACTTTTAAGATCTATTCTCTTAGCAACTTGTGAATATGCAATATAATACTAGCTAAAGTAACCATACCATTACAATTCCATGACCCATTTGTTTTGTAAATGGAAGTTTGTACCTTTGACTCCCATTTCACCTTCCCCTCATCTCCTGCCTCTGGCAAAGACTAATCTGTTCTCTGTATATATGAGCTGGGTTTTGTTTTTGTTTTTGTTTTAGATTCCACATAAGTGAGATCAGAGAGTATTTGTCTTTCTCTAGCTGTCTTATTTCACTTAGCATAATGCCCTCAAAGTCCATCCATATGATTGCAAATGGCAGGATTTCACTCTTTTTTTTTTTTTTATGGCTGAATCTCAGAGAGAGAGAGGAGAGAGACAGAGAGAGACAGAGAGAATCTCAAGCAGGCTTTGTACTGTCAGTGCACAGCCTGATGCAGGGCTTGATCTCACAGACCATGATATCATGACCTGAGCTGAAATCAAGAGTCAGATGCTTAACTGACTGAACCACCCAAGCACTCAAGTCGGTGTTTTTTGTTTTTTCGTTTGTTTGTTTTTGTTTTGTTTTTGGTTAAATATCCGGAAGTAGAATTACTGGGTCATATGGTATTTCCATTTTTAAATTTTTGAGGAAACTCCATACTGTCTTCCACAGTGGTTGTACCAATTTACATTGCCACCAACATTGCACAAGGGTTTCCTTTCTCCGCATTCTCACTAGCACCTATTATTTCTTGTCTTTTTGATAATGGCCATTCTAAAAGGTGTGAGATGATATCTCATTGTGGCTTTGATTTGCATGGCCCCAATGATTAATGATGTTGAGCATCTTTACATGTGTCTGTGACTGTCTGTAGGTTTTCTCTGGAAAAATATCGAGTTAGTTCCTCTGTCCATTTTTAAAAATTGATTGTTTATCTTTTTGTTATTGAATTGTCTGTAAAATTTTTTATATAACAAGAAATATAATGTATTTTCTTTCCCAATTATTGCAAATCTCTTTTTATATTTAATATGTTTTAGGCACTTGAATAGCAAGTCTTTTAAATATTATTAATCAAGTCTGATGGAATTTCTCTTTGTTAGTACTAAGAACACATTGAAAATTTCTATCCAGAGTCCAGAGTCCAATATCATCATCTCTATTTAAAAAAAACATGTTTATTTTTGAGAGAGAGAGAGAGAGAGAGCAAGCAACCAGTGGGGGAGGAGCAGAGAGAGGGGAAGGCACAGAATCCAAAGCAGACTCCAGGTTCTGAGCTGTCAGCACAAATCCCGATGTGGGGCTCAAACTCATGAGCTGTAAGATATGACCTGAGCTGACATCAGACACTTAACCAACTGAACTACCCAGGTGCCCCATTGTCTCTATTTTTAAATTTTTATGTGAATTTTGAAATTTATTTGTATGATTGAGATAAATTGATACTTTAATTTTATGTTTCTAAATAGCCACTTTCCTTGATATAATTTATTTTATCTACTTCTTCTGTATCAGGTTATGATGTGTCTTTGTGATAACAGTATCAAATCTTATTATTTTAACTTTGTAATATAATTTAAATTTGATAGAGGATATTTGACCTACTATTCCAATTATTCAGACAAATTGTTTGCTATTCTAGGATATTTTTTATCCCTGAGAAGTTTTAGAATTTATGCTTCACCAGGGCGCCTGGTGAAGTCGCCCATTGGGTTGAGCATCTGACTTCGGCTCAGGTCATGATCTCACCATTCCTGAGGTCGAGCCCCAGTGTCTGGCTCTGTGCTGACAGCTCAGAGCCTGCATCCCTGTTTCGGATTCTGTGTCTCCCTCTCTGTCTCTGCCCCTCTCCCATTCATGCTCGCTCGCGCGCTCGCGCTCTCTCTCTCTCTCTCCCTCAAAAATAAACAAACATTTAAAAAAATAAAAAAAATTAAAAAAATAAAAGAATTTATACATCACCTTTAGAAACACAAATTTTGATTGAGACTTTGGTTAAATTTATGGTGTACTTTGAGAAGATAAGGACTGCTACATTTTCAAGTTTCCCACAGCAGAGAGAGATATATGTATCTCCATTTACTCAAATATACTTTAGTTACACAGTAAAATTTTTATCATTTAAAAGATTTAGATGCAATCATTTCTTTTTTTTTTTAATTTTTTTTAACGTTTATTTATTTTTGAGACAGAGACAGAGCATGAACCGGGAGGGTCAGAGAGAGGGAGACACAGAATCTGAAACAGGTTCCAGGCTCTGAGCTGTTAGCACAGAGCCTGACGCGGGGCTCGAACTCACGGACCGTGAGATCATGACCTGAGCCGAAGTCGGACGCTTAACCGACTGAGCCACCCAGGCGCCCCGCAATCATTTCTTATTAAGATTACTTTTAATGTTTTGTTTACTATTTTGATTTATTTTTCTTTAAAAGGATATTTTCTTTTTATTTATTAAATGTTAGTAGCTGGTATAAAGAATGCTTTGATTTTGTATTTTTTTTTTCAATTCAGCTGTTTGTTTAACTTTTAAAATAAATTTGTATTTCCCTAGGTGTTCTGAATATGTATATTTGTTTGTTTGTTTGTTTTGGAAACGGCGATTATTTTCCCCCAGTATTTGTTTTACAAGTTATTATATCAGCCTGAACTTTCAGAATTATGTCTAAGTAATAATGGCGGTTTGGGGATATCTTGTTTTTTAAGGAAAATAAAACTATTAGATAGGTAAAAATTTTTCTACCCCCAATCAATGCAGCACAGGACTTCTTTTTATCCCCAAGTCTCTGTCTTGGTTCCGTAACCAATATCTTATGAACCAGTAGTCATGATTGTTCATCAAAGCAATGATCTTAGCTTCTAACTTAATTTTCATTTGTCTTAGTATTTGAACTAGATCTTTCAAAAATAATGCTAAATATTAAATGATGATAGTATTCTTAATAGTAATGTAAATGACAATAAAGATTCATATTTTATTAAATTCTGGCTGTTACTTTAAGATAAATCACCTCCCATTCCACTCTAAAAACCCGTCTGCTGTACTGAAAATCAAATTTTAATGCATTTTCAGTTCTTATTAATATTTGTATCTTTTTTAGTTGGATGCATTAATGTATAATATGAAAAAGTAGCCATATTTGCAAATCTTTCAGATGCTGGTATGTAGACAACCTAAACATTTTGAAACTATAATATTGGATATTCTAAGTTAACAGATGTATGGTCATAAAAAGATTTTTAATAAATGAATTTTATAGATGATTTTAATGTGTTAAAATTTTAAAAAGATTTCTAGGTTCACTGCACTGTGTTTAAATTAATAGTAAAATAACAATTTCAAGGTTGTGTGGATGAGTTCTTTGTTGATTTGTATTCTTCTTTGCAGGTGCTAGAACTTGGGAATACTCTTTATAAAAGTGAAAACAGGGGTGCCTGGGTGGCTCAGTCGGTTGGGCAGTGGACTACAGCTCAGGTCATGATCTCGCTGTCTGTGAGTTTGACCCCTGTTGGACTTTGTCCTGAGAGCTCAGAGCCTGGAGCCTGCTTCCGATTCTGTGTCTCCCTCTCTCTCTCTCTGCTCCTTCCCTGGTTGCTCTTAGTCTCTCTCTCTTTCTCTCTCAAAAATAATAAACAATAAAAAAATTTAAAAATAAAAAATAAAGGCAAAAATATTGAATATGGGCTTTAATTAGTCTTCTTCACAATATTACTCAAGCAATCATATATATATTTGTTTCTTACCTTCCTGATCTGTTTTTGACTCAATATGGTGTGTTTAAATCCCTTGTAATGTTAGCTCTTCTATCATTTTTTTCTTCTATCCATTTTTCTAAATTTTTAATTTGTACATTTAGATGATGTTATTATGTACCTGAAGATCCACAGTCAATATATTTGCTGCAAAAAGTATCTTAGCAATATAAAATGCTCCTAATAGTCAATTTCAACCATTTTCTCATGAATTTTATCTTTTTGGAAATTTATATTGTCATGACCACCTTATATATTTATTTGCCTACCATAACTTTGTGCTTACATGTCTAAAAAATAAATTATAATTATATTCAAAATGCATAAAATTTGAAAATATTTTAAATAATTGGTAAATTAACATAAAATTAAATACTAATTATTTTCATGTTTTCAAAAGTTACAGTACTCAACTCTTCATAAGTATGTATTAAAATTAGTAGGCAAGACACTTAACATAATGACTAAATATCTACATTTAATCAACTTTAAATATAACTAAAACTTTTTATTTTTAAAATTTACTTAGATTTCATAAAATATTTTTGTAAGAGTAAAACTATTCACAATTCTATCATTCAATATTTTCCTGCCTGTAATTGAAAAGAGTACGTACTGTGCTTCAGACATATGCATACAAGAAGTAACTAGGTGAATTTTTAGGAATATTAGGAATTGTATTAATATTGCAAAATGTTCCTTATTCTCCAGTACAACAACTGCAAAGTTCAATAGCTGCTAGTCACATACCAAGTTTAGAACCTAAAATTGAACCCAAATTAAAACAAGAAAAAGAACACTAGTGACCACCCAACCACCAGGAGACTATAATTTTTATGCAAGAATCTAGTGAATTCATGAATTCTTAGAGAAAGAATATACAAATTATTCTTCCCCCTTACCTAAGTTCTGCTGCTCACATTTTCTGTGTCTATCGCAATGAAGATTTTTTCCCAAAGTCAGCAAGCGTACTCTCACCAGCCTTCTTAACATATAGATTAAGTCACTTTTGGCTTTAAGGACTTGGGGTCAAGAGATGTGCAGAAAATTTCCCTTGCAGTTGAGTGAATAGGATTAGTCATGAGAGAACATTTAGAATTACAGAATTACTCTGTGTCTATGCTAAGTGCCAGAATGTGAGGAACACAAAGCACTCGTGTTCCTTGATAAGTTTTGGGGATGGGTGTGTTTGTGCAATTCTAGGCTGTCTAAAGTGTAGGCCTTGGTCAGGGATCCCTTTTTCCACATGTAAGGGTGGGACTGGGAAACAGTGTGTGTGTGTTAGATTGGGAGCCTATGCAGGGTACTGAGGGAGACACAGACTTCTTGTCTTCTTTTAAGCTATAAATTGCCTTGTTTCAAATCTTAAAAGATGAATATACTATTCCTTTAGTTATTTTTATTATTATTATGATTTTAAAAAGCCACAACATAACATTTATCACCTTAGCAGTTTTTAAGTATACAACAGTGTTAACTATATGCACATTGCTATGCAACAAATTTCTAGAACTTTTCGTCTTGAAAAATTGAAGCTCTATGTCCATTATGTTTCTGTTTCTAAGAGTTTGATTGATTTAGACAACTCTTATAAGTGGAATATGCAATATTGGTCTTTTTGTGATAGGTTTATTTCACTTAGCATAGTGTCCTCAAGGTTTATCCTTGTTGTACTATACAGCAGGATGTCCTTCTTTGGTAAAGCTGGATAATGTTCCGTTGTATGTCTACACCACATTTGATTTATCCACTCATCAGTTGATCAATACATAATGCTGCAATGAATATGGATATATAAATACCTCTCTTTAAGACCCTATTTTTAATTCTTTTGGATATATACACAGATGTGGGGATGGATAATTATACGCAGAGGTGGATCATATGGTAATCTTATTTTTTGAGAAATCTCCATACTATTTTCCGTAGTGGCTGCATGATTTTACATTCTTGCCAATACTTATTATTTTACTATTTTTTCACAGCAGCCATCCTAATACATCGGAAGTGATAATTTACTGTGGTTTTGATTTGCATTTCTCTAATGATTAGTATGTTGAGCGTCTTTAATATGCTTGTTAGCTCTCTGTTTAGCTTCTTTGGAGACATATCTATTCAAGTACTTTGACCATTTGTTAATCAGGCTATTTGATTTTTTTGTTGTTGAGTTGTAGGAATTTTTTATGTATTCTGGATGTTAACTTCTTTTCAGATACATGGTTTGAAAATATTTTTTTCTTATTTTATAGGTTATCTTTTCACTCTGGTGATTTTTATCTTTGCTATGCAGATTTTTGGTTTGATTTAATCCCATTTGTCTATTTTTTATTTTATACCTGTGATTTTGGTGTCATATCCAAAATTTTTTTGCCAAATCCCATGTCATACAATTGTTTTATGTTTTCTTCTTGAGTTTTATACATCGAAGAATTTATTTTTAGTTAACTTTTGTATATGACATTAGATAAGAGTCTAACTTCTTTTGTCAGTTGATATCATTTTCTGTGCAATGTTTGTTGAAGAGACTATCATGTCTCCATTATGTAGCTTTGGCATGTTTTTCAAAGATCATGACCATATGCATGAGGATTTATTTTTAGGCTCTGTATTCTGTTTCTTTGTTCCATATGTCTTTCTTTATACCAGTACTATAAGATTTTGATTAATATAGCTTTGTGAAATGTTTTAAAATAATGAAATGTGACACCAATAGTTTTTTTTTCTTTCTCAAGATTTTTTTTAACTTATTCAGGGTCCTTGGAAATTCTGTAGGAATTGTAGGATGACTCTTTCCATTTCTACAGAAGAAATATCATTGGCATCTTAATAAGAGTCACATTGAATCTACAGATTGCTTTGGATACTATGCACATTTTAAAAATATTAAGTCTTCAAATTCATGAACACTGGATGTCTTTCCATCTATATGTGTTCTCTTTAGTTTTTTTTTTTTTTGAGGAATGCTTTGTAGTTTTCAGGCATATATCTTTTGCCTTCTTAATTAAATTTATTGCTAAGTATTTTATTCTTGTTGATGCTATTGTAAATGGGATTGTTTTCTTGATTTCCTTTTCTGGTTTTCATTATTAGTGTAAAGAAATGCAATTGATTTTTGTGCTTTGATTTTCTATCCTGTAGCTTTGCTGAATTTGGTTATTAGTTCTAACAGGGTGTGTGTTTGTGTGTGTGTGTGTGTGTGCACGTGTGTGTAATCTTTAAGGCTTTCTGCATACAAGATCATATCATCTGTGAAGAGATAATTTTACTTCTTCCTTTCCAATTTGGATGCCTTTTATTTCTTTTCCTTGCCCAAGTGTTTGTATAGGACTTTCAGTACTCTAATTAACAGAATTGGGGAGAGTGAGCATGTTTGGGTTTTTTCCTGATTCTAAAGGGAAACCTTTCAGTATTTTCTCCTGAATATGTATGCATATGGGATTTTCATACATGACTTTTATTATGTTAAAATAATTTCCTTCTATTCCTAGTCTTTTTAATGTTTTTTTTTCTCAAAGCTGTTGAATTTTGTCAACAAAATATTTGTCTGTTTCAATTGTGATAATACTGTGGTTTTTATTTTTCATTCTATTAATGTGGTATATTACATGGATTGGTTTTCATATACTGAACCATCCTTGTATTCCATGAATAAAGCCCACTTCCTCATGAAGTTGAGTTCTTTTCATGTGTTGCTAAATTTGGTTTCCTGCTATTTTATTTAGGCATTTTCATCAATATTCATAAGGAATATGAATATGTAGTTTTATTTTCTTGTATTTTGTTTGATTTTGGTACCAGGTTAATGCTGGCTTTATAAAATGATTTGGAAATGATCTTTCTTTCATCTTCAATTGTTTGAAAGAATTTAAGAATTATTATTAATTATTCTTTAAATATCTGGTAAAATTTATCAGTAAAACCATCTGGTCTTGAGCTTTTCTTTGTTGGGAGATATTAGACTACTGATTCAATTTTCTTGCTAGTTACTGGTCTGCTCAATTTTTTTAATTTCTTCATGATTTAGTTTTGGTAGGTTATATGTTTCTAGAAATTTATCAATTTCTTATAAGTTATCCAATTTGTTTGCATATAATTATTTATAATGGCAGCTTATTATCTTTATATTTCCCTGGCATTAGTTTTTAAAAAATTTTTTTTTCAACGTTTTTTATTTATTTTTGGGACAGAGAGAGACAGAGCATGAACGGGGGAGGGGCAGAGAGAGAGGGAGACACAGAATCGGAAGCAGGCTCCAGGCTCTGAGCCATCGGCCCAGAGCCTGACGCGGGGCTCGAACTCACGGACCGCGAGATCGTGACCTGGCTGAAGTCGGACGCTTAACCGACTGCGCCACCCAGGCGCCCCTCCCTGGCATTAGTTTTAATATCCCTTCTTTCATTTCTGATTTTTGCTGTTTCAGTCTTTTATGAATTGAATATTTGTGTCCTTCTAAAATTCATATGTTGAAATTCTAACTCCCAATGTGATGATAACAATGGGGGCCTCTGAGAGATAATTAGGTAATGAGGGTGGATCCCTCATGAATGAGAGTTGTGCCCTTAAGAGAACAGACATGAGAAAGCTTTGTTCCTTTCTTAAGTTTCTACTATGTGAGGATACAACAAGAAAATAGCCATCTGAGAACCAGGAAGTGGACTCTCATCAGATACTTGGATCTGCCCCCACTTTCATCTTACTTCCCAACCTCCAGAACTGTGAGAAATAAATGCTTATTGTTTATATTACCCTCTCTGTGATACTCCTTTTTTTTTTCAATGTTTTTATTTTTGAGAGAGAGAGAAAGAGTGTGAGTGGGGAGGGGCAGAGAAAGAGAGAGGGAGATACAGAATCTGAAGCAGGCTCCAGTCTCTGAGCTGTCACCACAGAACCCAACATGGGGCCCAAACTCACTAATGGGGAGATCATGACCTGAGCCAAAGTTGGACACCTAACTGACTGAGCCACCCAGGCGCCACTCTGTGACGCTTCTGTATAGCAGCCTGAGCTAAGATATAGTATTTTCTCTCTATTTCTTTTAATTAGCTTAGTCAGTTTTTCTCTCTTAGTACTGCTTTTGCTTCTTCTCATATGAGTTTTGATTTATTGTTTTCAGTATCATTTGTCACAGATATTTTTAAATTTCCTTTGTGATTTCTTCTTTGACCCACTGGTTATTCAAGAATGTATTGTTTAACTTCCACATATTTGTAAATTTTCTGGTTTTCCTTTTGCTATTGATTTTTAGTTTCATTCCATTGTGGTTGGGAAAAGATAATTGTTATGATCTCAATCTTCTTAAATATGTTAAGACTTTTTATTGGCCTAATATGATCAATTTTGGAAAATGTTCCATTTGTACTTGAGAATAATATGTGTTTTGCTTTTTTTTTCTGGATTGAGAGTTTTGTATGTATGTTAGTTCTAACTGGTCCATATTGTTATGAAATTCTTTGTTTCTTTATTGGTCTTTTGTCTGGTTGATCTATCAAATATTGAAAGTGAAGTCTCTTATTATTACTGTGTTGCTATTTATTTCTCTCTGGTCAATATTTTCTGTGATGTTAGATGCAAATATATTTGTAATTGTATATCTTCCTGGTGAATTGGCCCTTTTAGCATTAAATAATCTTCTTCTTTGTCTCCAGTGACAGTTTTTAACTTAACTTTTAACTTTAACTTAAAGTCTATTTTATCTAAGTGTCATCCCTGCTCTTTTTGTTACCATTGCATGGAACATCTTTCTCATCCTTTCACTTTCAGCCAGTTTGTCTATATGTTTAAATTTTTTTAAAGTTTATTTATTTTTGAGACAGAAATAGAACGCGCATACGTGCATGAGTGGGGGAGGGGCAGAGGGAGAGGGAGACACAGAATCCAAAGCAGGCTACAGGCTCTGAGCTGTCAGCACAAAGCCTGATGCAGGGCTCCAACTCATGCGCTGTGAGATCACGACCTGAGCTGAAGTTGGATGCTTAAGTGACTAAGCCACCCAGGCACCCCTGTTTGTCCATATGTTTAAAGTCAATCTCTTATTGACAGCATACAATTAGATCTTATCTTTTAAAAATCTATATAGCCACTCTATGATTTTGGTTGTGGAGTTTTATCTTTGAATTTAATTTAATTTAATTTAATTTATTGATTAATTTATTTATTTATTGAAATAGCGTGGGGGAGGGGGGAAGGGGCAGAAAGAAAAAGGGAGACACAGAATCTGAAGCCTGCTCCAGGCTCTGAGCTGTCAGCCCAGAGCCCAAGGTGGGCTCGAACTCATGAATGGTGAGTTCATGATCTAGGCCGAAGTCAGATGCTTAACCAACTGGAGCCACCCAGGCACCCTGAGTTTAATCTTTTATATTTAAAGTAATTACTGATAGGGACGGACTTTACAATTGCCATTGTTAATTGTTTTCTGTATATACGATATTTATTTTTTTCCCTCCCTTCTTCTTTTAGTACTTTTCTTTGTGTTTTGTTAAATTTTTGTAGTGACAAGTTATAGTGGATTTCTCATTTTATTTTGTACATCTTTTATAAGTATTTTCTTGTGGTTACCATGGTGATTACATAACGTCTTAGAGTTATAACAATATATTTTAAACAGATAACAATTTACTTTCAATTGCATTCAAAAAAATGTACTCTTTACATCTCCCTAAATTTATGTTATCAAAGTCACAAATTACACTTTTAATATTTTGTATTTATTAACATAGTTTCACAATTATAATTATTTTTTGTTTTTATCTTTTTACTTCTGAGTGAATTAAAAGTTACTTACAACCATTACAATATTGCAAGAATCTATATTTGTGTATATATTTGCCTTTTCCAGAGAGCTTTATATTTTGTATGCTTTAGATTGCTGTTTAGTGTCCCTTTATTCCAATTTGAAGGACCCTCTTTGGCATTTCTTTTAAGGCAGACCTAATGGTGATGAACTCTGTCAGCTTTTGTTTATCTGGAAAACTATTTCTCTTTCATTATTGAAGAAAAGTTTTCCATATATAGTGTTCTTGATTGGCATTTATTTTACTTTCATCACTTTGAAAATACCTTTGTCGTTATATTCATTTTTTTCATTTATTATTTTCCTGATTTAATTTATTTTTCTACCTGTGTTCTTTTGTAATACATTAAGATTTTTAAAGACAGTATTTTGAATTATCTATCAAGTAGTTTATTGATCTCCATTTCTTTTGGATCAGTTTCTGGAGATTTATTTTGTTCCTTTGATTGGGCCATGTTTTCCTTTTCTTCATATACCTTGTTACTTTTTGTTGTGATTTATGTGTTTGAAAAACACAGCCATCTCTTCCAGAATTTATGGACTGGCTTGTACAGGCTAAGACCTTCACAAACCAGCCTGACTGGAGGTTCGAGGGATCTCTCAAAACTTTTATGGAGATATGTCTTCTTGAGCTTGTGTAAATAATTTCTCAACTACATAGGTTTTCTTTTTTTTTTTTCCCCAGAACATTATAGTCTTGCTCTCTCTGGTGTCTTTTTATGTTACTGCAGGTTCTCTGGCTGCCGTAAACCACTGAGCGCTTTTGCTTTCTGTGTACCCCAGGAATATGAAGTGTGCCAGTTCCATGAGCCCTCCAAGTCAGGTGAGGCAAAAGCCTTAGGGAGGTCCCCAGAAAGCTGGAACATTTGACACATGTTCCACTGTTCTCCTTTGTCTCTCAAATGAGAAGCTGTGAGCCAGATATTTTCTCCTGCTCAGTGTGAGCTGTGCCAGTTTCTGTCTGCTGTATTATAGGTTCTCTGATGCAGCCAAAAGTTGCTGAGTTCTTTTTTGTTCTCTTCAGTTCCCAGGCATCCACAGTATGCCTGTTCCATTAGCACTAGGAGTCAGGCAAGGCAGAAACCAGTCACTTGGATTGCCTCCCAAAAAAGCCAGAACTTAGGACATGTGTTTCACTCTTCTTCTCTTCCAAGGATGAAACCAGGATAAAGGAGGGCATTTTCTTCCTGACACAAACTGTACCAGCTTGGGAGAGAGGCTGATGCGGTTGAAATAGAATGGTTTTCTTTCTCATTTCAATGCAGTTGTTCTTGGCTTTCCATTTGCCTGGGTATTGAGAGTTCCTAACTGGTTTCTCAAGTTTTTGTAAAACTTTTAGGTCATATATTGTTTTTAAGTTAGTGTTTCTATGGGAGAATAGGGTGTAGGGCTCCCTTTTCTACCATCTTGCTATTTATAATTCAACTTGCTTTATAATTCAACTTAACTACTAGTTTTATGTTAGTGGAAATAGCTCCTAAAGTTTAACCATAGGTTGGCTATAAGAGCTAATTTTTTGTGTTTATTATTTTTCCCTGTATTGTGATATACATTTCTGTGGAATTTGGGGTGGGTTGAAACAAGCACTATTAGACAAATGTCATGTCAACCTACATGTCAAGAGCTGAAAATATGCATTATTACTTTAAACATTGTATTAGAAAATCCTTCTTCTGTCTTCCATTCACATCCATTTTAATGAGAATTTTAAGAAAACTTGTTCTGGTCACAGTCCAGAATGAGCATCCAAGATTGTACCATGAGTTCAGTTAACAGCTAATTCACTGCTACCTAATTTATTTTTTGGCCTACAATCAAATTCTCCCAAATTTTGAGTTAAGAAATAGAAACTATAGAAAGTCAGATGGTACTGAGACATGTAATATAGCTATAGGGTCAGTCTACCACTGGGCTTTGGACTGCAAATTTGACAATTTACTTGTTGAAGAGTAAAGATATATAGAGATAGATAGAGATAGAGATAGAGATAGAGATAGAGATATTTTAACCTCAAAATCTCAGGGGCTTATAATAACTGTAATTTTCTTTCATGCCAGTTTGCATACTGCCAGTGGTTCAACTGATATAGGCCAGGCAGGGCCAGGAGAGACTGGGTTCCGGGCTTCTAGTCTGATATCTTGTGTCTCCATATATTTTTGTTCTGGAGCCCAGGTTAATAGGGCAGTGGCTTCCTGAGATGTACTCTTCTCATGGTAGATTACAGCAGCACAATCGGCCAAGCCAGCCAATACAAATTACCCAAAGCATAAAAACTAGGCCTGTTTGCTAACATTTCATTGGCCAAACCAAGTTCTATGACCAACATCAACACTAATGGGGTACAAAATTTACTCTGTTCACACTACTGGAAATGGGTATGACAACATGTGAAAAAAATCTTTAATGTAACATGGAAAATGTAAAGCATTGGAAGCAAAAATTCAGTGTACTATTAAGAGAAAGAGGGAGAGAGAAAGAGAAAGATACTAACAAGAGCAAACAAATGCCTCTGATGAATTTTAGTTCATGAAACACCTACATATACCTCTTGAAAATATGTATGCTGGATTTCCCCTGAAGCCTTCTACTAACCTACTGAATTTAAGTAGATTTCTATTCCCTGAAACCAAAGGATTACTGAACAAGGGAGACATTTAATATTAACTAATTTTGAATGGAATTACTTTAAATCTTTCTTAAATTTAGCTAAGTAGAAAAGAGTACAAAACAGCAGGAGGTAACCACATAGTCTTCTACATTGTCATAAATATTATTTTCTATGTATTTTTATGGTGAGTCTTTATCATTCTTTAGTTATTGTGGGCATTTTGTTTAGTAAACCCCTTAAAATTTGGCTCTCCTGCTAACTTCCTCTCCCCAGTCAAAATTCTCTGTCATGGATGGAGAAATGAAGAAAGGAAGATATTTTACAAATATCTTTCTAATGAAATTACAAGGAGTCTTCACCAATTTTTATTATGTTGAACAGCTAATTGATAAAGAAAAAAACATCAAAATCTTCACTTTATTCATTTAACTTCTTTACAAAGAGAGAAGGCAAACTTTGAGGATTTTATTCAATGGTTTTCCAATAATAGTGAAAACGAATACAGAAACCAACATAAAAAAATGCTTTGTGATTTCTTATGACTTCCTGTGAAACTATAAAAGCAAAATTGAGAATATTTGACCTAAGAACAATGATTTATGACTGAAAATTTAATAATCAATTGGTTTTCTGAGACAGCTTCTCTGAATTCCAAAATGTGGCAATTTATAAGATGAAAAAGCTTAATACTTTAGTGTTCAATTTTTATTGGTTTTTCTAAACTCCCAAAGCAAATGCTATAAAGGAGAACATAAGAAACAAAAAGGTGCATAGCACAAAATATTAATACAGTAATTTCTTGCTTTTTATTATTCCTTCAGTATTCCAAGTACTTTTTAGGCAATATTTAAACATTATATCACTTTGAGAAGGGCTATTGGGCTAGTCATTAAAATCCAATTTTTAGTTATGGACACTATAAGAAATCTTGACTAAAATTCACCCATAATTTTATAAAATTAATCCCATTGAACACTGTGGATTGTCATAGACTATATTGTTTAAATATTCTCTACTAGAAGAGTGAAGTAATAAAAATAGAGTATTGCTGCATTTTGTACAAAGATCTTCCATAAACACTGAGTTCCATGAACATATTTAACAATTCAATAACTGAAATGACAACTTTCTTCATGATTTATCGTGTATATCTCCTGTCCAGTTTTCTTTAGGCAAGCATTTCTTAGTCTTTTAGGGGTTGGGAAACTCTTTGAGCTTTTGATAAAAGATAAAGGATCTTCTCCTGAGAAGAAAAGTACTTACACACTTATACACAACTGATTGTATACAATTAGAATAAAGAACCTCTGAGAATAAAGAACCTCTGCCAGCATTCTGCAAGTCCTTGAACTCTGTGTTCAGTACATCGGCAAGTTTAACTAGCCTAATTTCATTTTTGCCTTCACACTCCTTTTGGTGGGGGGAGGGGGACATGAATCTTTTCCAGGACCCTGCAGAGGGAAAGCTATACGTCCAGAGTCCGAATGGTATTTAATGTATCAGATAAGTTTTGTTATTGTTGTTGTTTTGTCTCACTTTTTAGATATACAAATTTAATCAGGATATATTAGCTTTTAGGGAAGAAAATCCCCAAGATTTTCTATTTTACTATAAAATAACAACTGTAATTATGTTAATTATAGCTTTACACATAGATACTGAGAAAATTAGGACAAATACTCAAATATATTTTGCTAATGTAAATAACCCTTATTTTGATAGTAGAAATTACTTTAAGTGTGCATAATACTATATTGATTTACAAATGGCTTTCCTAGTATCATATTTATCCTTATGATAAATTCTTTGGTATGTAAGCTACATAATATCATTAGCCTCATTTTCTAGATGAGATAAATTCTTGGGTATGTAAACTACCTATTATCATTAGCCTCATTTTGTAAATGAGAAAGGTCAAGAATTAGGAGATTAAATAACGTGTCTAAGATGATTCAAATATTAATCTTTGCAGCATGGATTCAGACTTGGCTCCCATATCCTCCTTCAATAGGACAAATTTAAACAAACAAACAAACAAAGTTGTTTCATATGTTGTCCTGTTTCTTGAAAGGCTCTTATAGAATCATCCACTTCTTAATTCACTTACAGTTATTGGTTGGCCATCTGGTCTATGCCAATCAGTGTTAGATGCTGTTTACAGTTGAGAGTTTGGTTCCTGCTCTACTGGAGTTTACCATGGATCTCTGAGCTGTAGCATTATATTATTTGTCTATATGAGTTATTTAAAGCCAATATATTGGAAAAATTAATATACTTGAAATGCAAACTGAAATCTTATTTAAGTCATTTAAACTATATAACCATTTCAGACATGATAATACTTTGACTACAGATCAAAGACAACCACTTAGTAGAAAATTTCCTCTACACTGTTTTTCTGTAATGGTGATAAGGTACACTGATTCCTCCATATCCTATTACCAGTAGTTTGTGAGAGAGCTATCTCAGTTTTTGTCTTGTAACACAATGAAGTCAGTTTGCACATTCAAGAAAGAGTAAAAAGTCTTGAAACATGTTAAAATGTCTGAAACTTGTTCAAATATCATAAAATTTCATAATGGCTATCAACTTGGACAGAGGATTAATTCAGTATTGTGTAGGTATTAAAAACTCTTCCACTGAAAATTTAGAACTGCTTAAAGGCTTGCTTAGGATATTTTTTCAGATGTGGGAGGTGGTAGCAACAAGTCTGCTATTAAGCTGTATGCATAGGTCCACTTTATATCAATTCTATAACTGCAAGACACCAGATGTTTGTAGATGAAGTTCTTTTACAAGGACAGGCATATCAAGTTCTAGTGCAAGAATAAATTCATGTTAATGGATGTCTGGTTTGCCAATAAACTTCTAGTCTTGAAAGATGAAGTCTAAATTGATCGATGAATACATCAACATACCAGTTATTCTTGAACATTCAACATATTAGGAGTCCAAGGTCACCTTGAGTTGATGAAAATGGAGAATTATTTTTCTTACATTAAAAAGATTTACTAAGGGACACCTGGGTGGCTCTGCTGGTTAAGCATCTTACTCCTAGTTTCAGCTCAGGTCATGATCACATGGTTCATGGGTTCGAGCCTCCTGTCAGGCTCTGGAGAGCCTGCGTGGATTCTTTGTCTCTGCCCCTCCCCTGCTTTCTCTCTCTCTCTCTGCCTCTCTCTCTTTCTCAAAAATAAGCTAATAAATATTTAGAAAAAGATTTATTGAGAGACTGTTATTTACTCTTCCATGCCTACAAAAATAAAATCTAATAAAGCAAGAGTTTATGGTGGAAAAAGTATACACTCTGCACAATTAAATTAAAATTGTATGGGCCTAGAGTGAAAGAAATTTTCTTAGACTTATTTTAAATAACTAAACCAGCTGGAATTTTTTAAAAAGTACTCACAAGTCATCTTTTTGAAATGATGCCTTGCCATTTAATGAGACATCTACATTTCTTTCTTAAAGGAAACACAATGTCCTTGGCTTAGTTGTTCCCCAAAGAAGTAAATCTTTTTATGTGTAGTAAAGACACAGATTGTGGTAAATTTATGTCAGGCATACCAGACTGAAAATCTGTTTCTATAGCAAACAGGCATCCTTTGAGTACTAAGCCATATTCTTCAAAGAAATAAGATATTTTATGTTAGTATAACATGAATGTTCCTATCAAGGTGTTACTCTTTCATTTATTATTCTAAGAAAACCACTTCAGCACTTATCCCCACAGATGTTGAAAGTCTGTCACTTCTCTCCCATATTCAGTACCAAGGGATCATATTAATCTATGAAGGTTGATCCATCTGGGCTTACCTTGGTTCATCTGTTCTTTCCTTCTGCATAGTGCTGGAGTCTGCATGGTTTTCTCCACATTGCTCCTAAAAGTGAATATATCCAACCCCACTTTATTTTCCAAGGCAGCATTATATAATGTTTGTTACATTTAATAGACCTTTACTGAAGTTTGAAGGTGAAAGAGTTACAGAACAAAATAGGAAACAATTTAAACTTGGTCATTTTTATGGATTTTCAACCACCTGCTCCATAGGAAGCCACTCTTTGCCATTTCTATTCACAGTGTAGTCCTGGAACCCAGGGTCTCCTAACAGACAGCATTCCCTTATTTCTTCTTTTTTTCTGAATTCCAGCTTACTAATATTTGAACCTAATGACTTCCTGAGTAAAGTACAGTTTACTTAGAGAATTGTGATTTATTTCACACATCTTTTCATATTTATAAACTTTGTATGGTCAAATTTCCACAATATTTATATATGCTAGAAAAGAAGCTGTATTTTTATGTGCATAGTGTTAGACTTAAAAAAAATAATGCTTATTTAATTTTGAAGGAGAGACAGAGTGTGAGCAGGGCAGGGGCAAAGAGAGGGAGACACAGAATCCAAAGCAGGCTCCAGGCTCTGAGCTGTCAGCACAGAGCCCAATGAGGAGGTGGAACTCATGAGCCATGAAATCATGACCTGAGCTGATGTTGGATGCCCAACCAGCTGAACAACCCAGGCACCCCAGCATAGTGTTTTATTTAAAGGTATTTAATCAAGTTGATTATCTATGTTATTTAAATATCCTGTGCCTTAACTAAATTTTGGGGGTTTTCTGATCTACAGTTTTCTGAAATAGCTGGATTGAAAATCCCCTAGTATATATGTGGATTATTTAATCTCTCCCTCAAATTCTGTCAGTTTTCCCATACATAATTGTAAGCAATGTTTAAAGGTTCTAGATGTTTGTAGTTGAAATATCTCTTTAGTTCTTTTTTTTTTTACACTATCTTATAGTTTCTTTTACTCTTTATTATTTTATCTTCAGTTCTATTTTTTTCTGATGTTAAAATTATGACACCCAATTTCCATTAGGTAATATTGGTGAAGTATAGGTTTTCCAACCATTTGTGTAATTCTTTTTCTATGTTTTTTATGTAGAGCATATAGCTAGAGTTTTTAAAAATTCTATGGTCTTTATCTTTAAATTTTTTTAATGTTTATTTATTTTGAGAGAGAGAGAGACAGAACATGAATGAGGGAGGGGCAGAGAGAGAGAGAGGGAGACAGAATCTGAAGCAGGCTCCAGGTTCTGAGCTGTCAGCACAGAGCCCAAAGTGGGGCTTGAACTCACCAACTGTGAGATCATCACCTGAGCCAAAGTCAGATGCTTAACCGACTGAGCCACCCAGGCACCCCAGTCTTTATCTTTTAATAGATGAATTAAATGTGTGTGTGTGTGTGTGTGTATGTATGTATGTATGTATGTATGTATGTATGTATTTGTAAATAATCTCTCTGCCCAACATGGGGCTCAAACTCATGACTCTGAGATCAAGGGTCGCATGCTCTCCCAACCAACTAACCAGTGCCCCTATATTACATGTATTTTTGTTACTAATATATTTGAACATATTTCAGTCATGTATTTTTAAGTTTTCAATGTATCATGTCTTTTTCTTTACTTTTCTTTCTTTTTTCTGTATTCAGTTGAATTTAAAACATTTCCTTTGATTCTTATGTATTTCTGTGTTGCAAACTATAATTTTATTTTGGTTTTAAATGTATATCCTTAAGTTTGAACCTACAGCTGAAACATTATACTTCTGTAATAATTCTGAAGTGACTCAGTGTCTCTATCTTTTTCACAGAAAAACAAAACTAGAAACATTGCATTTAAAAAATACCTACTGATGTACCCCCTATCTTATCTTCAATTTTATAGTCTACAATTATAGTTCCTTTTTTTGTTAAGCATAGAAATTGAATAGTGCATTCATTATAGATGATAATTAAAGTGAATAAACTGTAACCAGGGCTCAGGGTGCAGGAGCACCTGGCTCCAGAGGTCCCAAACAGATTAGGTTCAGCCACTGGATACTGACAGAATCTAAAGGCAGAGAAAATAGTGGTGTGAAACAAGAAAGGAACTTATTTCAGTGAGGACAACACCAGAAAGATAGTGGACTAGAGTCTCAAAAGAGTGTCTTCAAAGTTTTGAAAATACTTCTAGGTTTAGATACAGAAAATGTGGGACAAAAGTCAGTGGGTACTGCAGGTAGGCAGTGAAAGTCAAGTTGATCTTTGTCTTGGGGTCAGTCACATGGAGTCTGGCTGTCTCAGGACAGTTCTTATTGCTGGAAGGGGTAGTTTCTGTTCCCATCAGGGGATGCTTTGCCCACAGAGTCTTTGGCCTGAGTAAGAGATAAGCTAGAAATAAGAACATAATCAATTAGAAAGTACAGACTGTGGTCAAAATGAAGGTAATTGAAGTCATCTTTCAATATTAATTAGCATGTTACTCTTACAACACTGTGGATGGTAGAATTGAGAAATAAAAGGAAACTTGGTCTTTGATTGGATTTGTTGTAGAGTGGTTGGATCAACCTGCCCAGAACTTTATCATTGTTAGGACTTTTCCAGTTATTTGACAGAAATGCCCTTTTTATTTATGAAACAGTTTGACTTGTCTGTCTCTAGTCTATTACTTGCAAACTAACAGTTGCAGTAGTTAGATTTAACAACGTTTCTTCCAAATTTTTGTTTCTTCTTTTCTTGCATCCCACTCTTAAGTAAACATTTTTTCATGTTGAAAAACTTTCTTGAATACTTCCTTCACGAAGGATCTATGAAATCTATAAATCTATGAAGTAAATATTTTAATTTTTAGTATTTATAAAAAAATTACTTTGCTCTTCTATGTAAGCGTTTATCTGAACATCCGTTATAGACTGTCAGTTATTTTCCTTCATTCTGAAAATACTATTCTTCTTTTCTGACCAATATTGTGTTGATGAGAAGTCTTCTATAAGTCTATATGTCATTTGATTGTAGATAGTTCTTTTCCCTTTTGGAAGCTTTAGGATTTTTTTAACCTTATTGTACTGCATTTCCACTGGGCTATATTTAAATGTCTTTCCTTTATTTTATTAATTATAGAGCATTTTATCAATCTGAAATTCCCTCTCTTTCCATGCAATTTTCAACCATTGTCTCTTTACATATTGATTCCCTACCATTCCCTCTAATTTCTATCACTGGAAAATCATTTAGACATATATTTCAGTGTCTATCATTCTCTGTTTATGCATTTATATTTTTGTGTATTTCTTCATGCTACTTTCTGGACGAATTATTGAGTACTATATTTCAAACTTCAATTTCTTTCTTTGACTTTGTTCTAAATCATTCTGCTGTCTTTTAAAGTAGATACTAAACATACATGCTTATTTAAACAAATTTATATTTTTTATAAATTAAAAAATTAAATTCCGTTAAATTAAAGTTAAAAATTCAGTTCCTCAGTCACAGTAGTTACATTTCAATTGTTCAATAACCAGTAGTGGCTCATGGCTACCATATTGGAAGGTGCAGGTACAGAATCTTTTCATCACCACAGAAAGTTCTATTGGGCAAGTCTGGAGGGTATGCTCTATATTGGTTCTTTAAAATTTGATTACACTAAAATGTTTATATGCAGTTTCTAATTGATTCTCTTTCATAGACATCTGTTTTTGACTGATTTCTGCATCAATTTTCTCATGACTCATTTATTTTTATAATGTCGTTCTTTTCATTTTGTAATTATTTAAAATATGTATCTTAAAGTTATTATTTCAAAGCTATTATTTTCATGTTGGTGTAATTATTAAGTGTATTGACATCAGTTTTTAGTGTTGTTTTGCTTTGTTTTTCAGTGTTTTATGTGTTCACTTGCTGGCTCATCTTGAAGCCTAATTTTGGTTTGTTCTGTTTTTCTCTTTCTCATTCTCCATTGTTTTCCTCCATCTGCCCAATCTCTAGCCCAGTCAAGAAGCAGATCGTATATAAGATTCTTGGCACCTGTCCCATGATGACACGGGATATCTCATATCCATGCATGGAGCCAGAAATTGGGTTGGCATACATCCTGGTTGGGTGGCTGTCTCTATGCCACTTGCCAAACTAAGTTCATGGGTCACAGCTACAGGAATACAGTTATGCTCAGCATCTTTCCATGGATGGACAGAGTCCATTCCAGACCTTGATTTCATATTGTGAGCCTGGCTCTTTCCTTGCCAAATCATCTGTAGGGGGCCTTTCGGTTTCAGTTACTCTGCAAGGGCCAAAGAACTGGCAGCTTCTACCTGTTACTGAATTTAAGGCCAAATAGATCTGAGGCTTTGTGCCTGCTTTGTAGTTTCTAACCTATAGCGATTTGTTTCTCTTCTTGTTTTTGAGCAGAACTATACATACTTAATTTAATGTCCCAGATTTTTCTATTGGTATCATTTGTGATGAATAGCTCATTTAAAAGTGTGAACTCAAGGCAATTTTGAGTGGAAACCTCAGCTTTCTTTTTTGGGAAATCTATTACTTCTTTGATATTTTCTGTTTCTCATTTTTTCTGTTCTCCTATTTGAAACTTTTAAATTTGCTATATTTAACATAGTTTTGAGAATGACATCTATTTTCCAAAACAGAAAAAAAGAAAAGAATGTCACTATTTAATTTTTAAAAATCTCTTCAATGTCTCTACATAGATAGGTTTTTATACCTACTAAGACAGCTAGTATTTCCTATCTACTTCTTTGTTCATTCTGTTGGCATATGTTGTTTTGATGGAAGTCTTGTAAAGAGACCTTCACAAATATATATTTTGAAAAATTAAAACTATTTTATTAGTCTTTTCAGATAGTGCTGTTATTGTTTTTTGATAGTTTCACTACTCAAGTGTAGTTTCTTAAAAGTTGCTTGCCATACTTAATATGATTGAACATCAACAATTTTTTCATATTTTGTTAAATTAAAATTCTCAGGCTAACTGGAATTTTGAATGGATCTTTTCTCACACATGATTTTTAGTATCAGTTACTGTTTTTGTTTTCTTTTTTTTTTTTTTTTTTGGATCTCTCTCCTTCTCTATTTACACTGTCCTGAACCTGGAAATGTCTTTTACTTTGAGACCTTCTGACCCCTTAGTGCTATCTTTAATTATTATGTGTTGTGGAAAAAAGATCAAAATCATCTAGATGAACTAGAGTCAGTGGACTAGAAAAGGAGACAGAAATTTAGATTTTAAAAACCCAACTGATGAATGCAGAATTTTGGTTTGGATGGGAGTACCTACTACATCCTATCTTTTGGTTACTGAAAAAAGGAAGTATGTGGCCTTATAAGATATTAATCCAACCTAGGGGGAAATATCCCTACTTTAGAATCAGTCACTTACAAATAGCAACAACAACAACAACAACAGACTCTAAAATATTATTTAAAAATATAAACTAAAAGAATATTTTTTTAAATTTAAATCCAAGTTAATTAACATATAGTGTAATTTCAGAAATAGAATTTAGTGATTCATCACTTACATATAACACCCAGTGCTCATCCTAACAAGTGTCTTATTTAATGTCCCTTGCCCATTTAGCTCATACCTCCCCATCCAATACCCCTCCAGCAACCCTCAGTTTGTTCTCTGTATTTAAGAGTCTCTTATGGTTTATCTCCCTCTCTGTCTTTATATTATTTTTGCTTTCCTTTCCTTATGTTCATTTGTTTTATATCTTAAATTCTACATATGAGTGAAGTCATATGGCATTTGTCTTTCTCTGACTGACTTATTTCATTTAGCATAATACACTCTAATTCCATCCACATTGTTGCAAATGGCAAGATTTCATTCTTTTTGTTTGCCAAGTAATATTCCATATATATATAAACCACATCTCCTTTATCCATTCATCAGTCACTGGACATTTGGGCTCTTTCCATACTTTGGTTATTGTCAGTAGTGCTGCTATAAACATTGGGGTGCATGTGCCCCTTAGAAACAGCACCCCTATATCCTTTGGCTAAATACCTACTACTGAAGTTGCTGGGTCTTAGAGTAGTTCTATTTTTAATTTTTTGAAGAACTTCCATACTGTTTTCCCGAGTGGCTGAACCAGCTTGCATTCTTACCATCAGTGCAAAAGTGTTCTTCTTTTTCCATATCTTTGCTAACGTCTGTTGTTGCCCCAGTTGTTAATTTTAGTCATTCTGACAGGTGTGAGGTAGTATCTCTTTGTGGTTTTGTGTTGTATTTCCCTGATGATGAGTGATGTTGAGCATTTTTTCATGTGTCTGTTAGCCATCTGGATGTCTTCTTTGAAAAAGTGACTATTCGTGTCTTTTTCCCATTTCTTCACTGGATTATTGGGGGGGGAGGTGTTGAGTTTGATAAGTTCTTTATAGATTTTGGATAGTAACCCTTTATCTGATGTCATTTGTAAATTCTTCTCCCATTCCATTGGTTGCTTTTTAGTTTTGCTGATTGTTTCCTTTGCTGTGCAGAAGGTTTTTTATCTTGATGAGGTCCCAATAATTCATTTTTGCTTTTGTTTCCCTTGCCTCTGGAGACAAGACAAGTAAGAATTTGCTGTAGCCAAGGTCAAAGAGGTTTTTGCCTGTTTTTCTCCTCTAGGATTTTGATGGCTTCCTGTTTTATGTTTAGGTCTTTCATCATTTCGAGTTTATTTTTGTGTATGGTGTAAGAAAGTGGAGGGGCGCCTGGGTGGCTCAGTCAGTTAAGTGGCCAACTTCAGCTCAGGTCATGATCTCGAGGTCCGTGAGTTCGAGCCCCGCGTTGGGCTCTGTGCTGACAGCCTGGAGCCTGGAGCCTGTTTCAGATTCTGTGTCTCCCTCTCTCTCTGACCCTCCCCCGTTCATGCTCTGTCTCTCCCTGTCTCAAAAATAAATAAAACGTTAAAAAAATTAAAAAAAAAAAAAGAAAGTGGTCCAGGTTCATTCTTTTACATGTTGCCATCCAGTTTTCCCAACATTTGTTGAAGAGACTTTTATCCACTGGATATTCTTCCCTGCTTTGTCAAAGATTAGTTGGCCATATGTTTGGGGGCCCATTTCTGGGTTTTCTATTCTGTTCCATTGATCTCTGTGTCTGTTCTTGTGCCAGTACCATACTGTCTTGATGATTACAGCTTTGTAATACAGCTTGAAGCCCAGAATTGTGATGCCTCCAGCTTTGGTTTTTATTTTCAGGATTGCTTTTGCTATTTAGGGTCTTTTATGGTTCAATACAAGTTTTGGGATTATTTGTTCTAGCTCTGTGAAGAATGCTCGTGTTATTTTGATAGGGTTGCATTGAATATGTAGAATGCTTTGGGTAGTATTAACATTTTAACAGTATTTGTCATTCTCATCCACGAGCATGGAATGTTTTCCATTTTTTTTGTGTCTTCTTTGATTTCTTTAATAAGTTTTCTATAGTTTTAAGTGATAGATTTTTCACCTCTTTAGTTAGGTTTATTCCTGGTATTTCATGGGTTTTGGTGCAATTGTTAATGTGAGCAATTCCTTGATTTCTCTTTCTGCTGCTTCATTATTGGTATATAGAAATGCAACCGATTTCTGTACATTGATTTTTATATCCTGGGAATTTGCTGAATTCATGTATCAGTTCTAGCCTCCTTTTTTTTTTTTTTTTGGTGGAGTCTTTTGGGTTTTCCACATAGAGTATCATGTCATCTGTAAAGAGTGAAAGTTTGACTCCCTCCTTACAAATTTGGATGCCTTTTATTTATTTGTGTTGTCTGATTGCTGAGGCTAGGACTTCCAACATTATGTTGAGTAACAGTGGTGAGATCCACATCCCTGTTATGTTCCTGACCTTAGGGGGAAAGCTCTCAGTTTTTCCCCATTGAGGATGATTTTAGCCGTGGATCTTTTGTATATGGCTTTTATGATCTTGAGGTATGACTAAAAGAATATCTTACATTGAAATAAATGGTTATTTTAGAGAAGCAAAGCAGCAGAAGGCTTCTCAGGTGCCATTGGCTAAGAATTGAAGATAATTTTCTCTTTCTTAAAATACTGGCTTTTCTTTCTATAATGTGTTGACATTTGAAAATTATAAATGCACTTAATTTTCCTCATAAGACTTTACCTTTTCAAATTTAAATCTCTTGTGGCCTGTCTACCTCTTAATATTGTTGGATCTAAAGCAATGATACAAATGTAGACTCACATGCTAAGAACCTATGTATTGCAGTTTAGAACTCTTAAAATGTATCCTGTCTTCTACCTTGGAAAATGTACCATTTTAATAATAAATTATATATATATATATATATATATATATATATATATATATATATATATATATAATTTACACACACACATACATACATGATTGAGAGTTGGCTAAATATCAAAACAATTTATTGTTCAATTAATCAATTAATTATATTTGGCTGTGTGATAAAATAAATGTTATTTATAAATTATTTGGAATTTTTTCATAACTTTTTTCCTTTTGTCTCAAGCAAAATTATGTTGTTACATACATACAAATGTATTCTTGTAGCAATAATACAAAATCAAATAGTTTTCTTGAGTTATTTTCTTTTGTAGTGCTGTATTCATATTAATTTATAGATAATTTGCTCTGCTGAAATCACTAAATTGGAATTAGTAATAAATTTCTTAAAGTAAAACAATTTTAGAAATTCATCATGAATTTGACCTATCATAGTCAAACATTGTAGATGAAACACATGTGTAATAAATTATAATTATGCATGATTATAGATAAGTTCAACTTCTAAAATTCATCTTATTTAAGCAACAATTTTTCCTCTCATGTTTCAGACTAGGAGTCTGGAGTTCTGTCTTGTCCAGCAAGAGAGCAGATGCAGAATTGAATATGAGAGAGAGTAATGTCCAGGAGGAGACAAAAGCCCCGCATCTCTGTTTCATCTCTGTATATGCAATACCGTTGTGTTGTAAGAGGATGCTAGCCTAGTTAGGTGTTTGAGGCTTCCCCATGTTATGTCAGGGGCAAAGACTTGCGTTTGTGGAGTGGCTTCAGGATGAGGAGTCCACGAAGATGCTTATTCTATCTTGAAAGATGGGGGGCAGTTTTCGCTCATTCAGAGTCATTCTCTGGAAGTCCTGGTTGACTGGAAGATATTCTGGGGTCTTCACTATGCCATGATACAGCTTCACCAACTGAGAGGGAATCCACAGACGTCTGGAATCTGAAAGAACACAAGCATATCCTCGACCCCAGATGAGAAGTTAGAACCAGCACCATTGGATGAGAGGTTTTATCTGATTTTAAAGAATGTAGTTCAGCTGTGGTTTGTCCTTGAGGGTCAAGATTAAAAAACTTAAGAGTGATCATAGCGCTACTGAAGAGAAGTTGAGGTTGTAACATAGACAGCTATGGGTAATTTCTTTTTTGTTTTTTGTTACTTTAAACATAATTTTAAGTATAATATGCTCTTTCTACAATTGTTTGGCCTTATGGAATATAAGTAGATTTAATTTTATCTGCCATTTCCTTCTGCCTTTGTTTCCTATATCATCCCCCCCTTGAATAATTTTGACCCTTAAAATCTTTAAGATTGCTGAGGGTGGATGGTCTCCTCTTCTGTAACTTCTTCCCATTGAATAGGGCCATAGAGATGTCACTAATTACAGGTCAACATTGCTCATCTGTGGTAGATATAGGGGAGTTATGAAAAGGAAAGACAGAGTTCAGGGGAAAAGGAGACTCCTTGAGTAGATAGGATCATATGTCTACTGGAAGTTATAGCGGTGAAGAAGTCCAACAAGAGTCACAAAACTATGACAAAAAAGACCAAAACATGGACATGATTAAAAGACCTAATGCAATTGACAAGAAAATTCAGTTATTTTCATGGCACAGAACACTTCAATAATCAGAATATCAAGTAATGACCTTATACCAAAAAATACTAAAACTAGGAATTGCATATAATCTCTAGAATAGTTATAGCAATTATTCAGATATAACCTAAGATTTATCATTTGTTTGACAGTGCTTCCAGAGTAACTTAATATACTGAATAAGCCTAATTGGTCAAAAAGACTTCATTTACAATTTAAATATTGGGAAATTTGTTAGGAAAAAAAAAAACTCAGAAAGCTATAAAGCATAAAGCAAGTTTACCATCACTCCCAAACATCCTTAGTTTCTCTGCAATAAGAAGCCAAAAACAGATAAGCCTTGTTTAGTAATCAATGCTTTAGCATCCCATCCTATTTAGGAAAGACCTAGATGTCCAGTGAATGAAATACTAATTTATCATGCAACCAAAACTTCTTAGGTTACTAAAGTTGTTGAAAGCTATCATAGCAATTACCCATGAAAACTAGGAGACAAAGTTTCCTGGTTTTCCAAAGGCAAGAAGTCTTGTGAGTTTTCCCTGAGGTGTCTGTAAACACCATAAGGGCATTCTTAATAGGTCGTTGCAGTGGGGTGAGGATGTCCTCAGAGGGAATCTTTTGTTCCTTTAAAAGGTTAGATTTTTCCCAACAACAAAGCAGGGAGTCGGAGTTCTCTGTATGTAGGGGTGCCAAAGGGGCTGGCTGACAATAAGGAGGCTTAAGTTACTTGGAAAATTTTTTGTTTACTTTGAGTGGGTCTATATCTTTATAAACATTATCCATACTCAGGGGGAAAATGGCCGTAGGGACAATAGACCATGTAAGAATGACCTCAGGTAGAACATTAGGGCCTACCGTATGGTGTGTTTTATCTATTAGTTCCCAAATGTCTAGGTCAAAGGTTCCTTGCTTGGGAAACCAAGGGCAGTGTTGCTGAATAATCATTAATATTTTAAGAGGTGCTATACAAATGTATTGTTTCTGTGCTGAGGATAGGGAGTCTCCCATAACGGTTCTGTCAAAAGTTCAGTGGCAGCAAATCCTAGTTTTGCTTTTCTCCTACCTCTTCAGGGAAGATTGTAGTCACATGCACTTTTCTCTTTTAGAGCTCTGGTCGTTCCACGGTGTTCTACAATCTTTGAATTACATGGGCTTCATAGTTACTTTGGCTTCTAGTCATGTTGGCCTCTAGCCATGTCATCTTCTTAGCCATGTCCCCTTCTGTCAGGTCATCTTTTCTTTTTTTTTTCTTTTTTCTTTTTTTTAATGTGAAATTTATTGTCAAATTGGTTTCCATACAACACCCAGTGCTCATCCCAACAGGTGCCCTCCTCAATGCCCATCACCCACTTTCCCCTCCCTCTCACCCCCCATCAACCTTCAGTTTATTCTCAGTTTTTAAGAGTCTCTTATGGTTTGGCTCCCTCCCTCTCTAGCTTCTTTTTTTCTTTCCCCTCCCCCATGGTCTTCTGTTAAGTTTCTCATGATCCACATAAGAGTGAAAACATATGATATCTGTCTTTCTTCTTTATTTATTTTTTTTTGGTATTGGTCTTTCTCTGTATGACTTGTTTCACTTAGCATAACACTCTCCAGTTCCATCCACGTTGCTACAAAAGGCCATATTTCATTCTTTCTCATCGCCATGTAATATTCCATTGTGTATGTAAACCACAATTTCTTTATCCATTCATCAGTTGATGGACATTTAGCTCTTTCCATAATTTGGCTATTGTTGAAAGTGCTGCTATAAACATCGGGGTACAAGTGCCCCTATGCATCAGTACTCCTGTATTCCTTGGGTAAATTCCTAGCAGTGCTATTGCTGGGTCAAAGGGTAGGTCTACTTTTAATTTTTTGAGGAAACTCCACACTGTTTTCCAGAGTGGCTACACCAGTTTGCATTCCCACCAAGCGTGCAAGAGGGTTCCCATTTCTCCACATCCTCTACAGCATCTATAGTCTCCTGATTTGTTCATTTTAGCCACTCTGACTGGCATGAGGTGGTATCTGAGTGTGGGTTTGATTTGTATTTCCCTGATGAGGAATGATGTCGAGCATCTTTTCATGTGCCTGTTGGCCATCCGGATGTCTTCTTTAGAGAAGTGTCTATTCATGTTTTCTGCCCATTTCTTCACTGCATTATTTGTTTTTCGGGTGTGGAGTTTGGTGAGCTCTTTATAGATTTTGGATACTAGCCCTTTGTCCGATATGTCATTTGCAAATATCTTTTTCCATTCCATTGGTTGCCTTTTAGTTTTGTTGATTGTTTCCTTTGCAGTGCAGAAGCTCTTTATCTTCAGGAGGCCCCAATAATTCATTTTTGCTTTTAACTCCCTTGCCTTTGGGGATGTGTTAAGTAAGAAATTGCTGTGGCTGAGGTCAGAGAGGTTTTTTCCTGCTTTCTCCTCTAGGGTTTTGATGGTTTCCTGTCTCACATTCAGGTCCTTTATCCATTTTGAGTTTGTTTTTGTGAATGGTGTAAGAAAGTGGTCTAGTTTCATCCTTCTGCATGTTGCTGTCCAGTGCTCCCAACACCACCATTTGTTAAAGAGACTGTCTTTTTCTGTTGGATATTCTTTCCTGCTTTGTCAAAGATTAGTTGGACATACTTTTGTCAGTCCAATTCTGGGGTTTCTACTCTATTCCATTGGTCTATGTGTCTGTTTTTATGCCAATACCATGCTGTCTTGATGATTACAACTTTGTAGTAGATGGTAAAGTCTGGGATGCCTCCTGCTTTGGTCTTCTTCTTCAAAGTGACTTTGGCTATTCGTGGTCTTTTGTGGTTCCATACAGATTTTAGGATTGCTTGTTCTAGCTTCAAGAAGAATGCTGGTGCAATTTTGATTGGGATTGCATTGAATGTGTAGATAGCTTTGGGTAGTATTGACATTTTGACAATATTTATTCTTCCAATCCATGAGCATGGAATGTTTTCCCATTTCTTATATGTTCTTCAATTTCCTTCATAAGCTTTCTATAGTTTTCAGCATTCAGATATTTTACACCTTTGGTTAGGTTTATTCCTAGGTATTTTATTATTCTTGGTGCAATTGTGAATGGAATCAGTTTCTTTATTTGTCTTTCCATTGCTTCATTATTAGTGTATAAGAATGCAACTGATTTCTGTACATTGACTTTGCATCCTGAGACTTTACTGAATTCATGTATCAGTTCTAGCAGACTTTTGGTGGAGTCTATCGGGCTTTCCATGTATAATATCATGTCATCTGCAAAAAGTGAAAGCCTAACTTCATCTTTGCCAATTTTGATGCCTTTGATTTCCTTTTGTTGTCTGATTGCTGAAACTTCCAACACTATGTTAAACAACAGCAGTGAGAGTGAACATCCCTGTCGTGTTCCTGATCTCAGGGAAAAAGCTCTCAGTTTTTGCCCATTGAGGATGATGTTAGCTTTAGGTTTTTCATAAATGGCTTTTATGATGTTTAAATATGTTCTTTCTATCCTGACTTTCTCTAGGGTTTTTATTAAGAAAGAATGCTGAATTTTGTCAAATGCTTTTTCTGCATTGATTGACAGGATCATATGGTTCTTTTCTTTTATTAATGTGATGTATCACATTGATGGATTGGTGAAAGTTGAACCAACCCTGAAGCCAGGAGTGAATCCCACGTGATCGTGGTGAATAATTCTTTTTATATGCTGTTGAATTAGATTTGCTGATCTTATTGAGAATTTTTGCATCCATATTCATCAGGGATATTGGCCTGTAGTTCTCTTTTTTTTGCTGGGTCTCTGTCTGGTTTAGGAATCAAAGTAATGCTGGCTTCATAGAATGAGTCTGGAAGTTTTCCTTCCCTTTCTATTTTTGGGAACAGCTTGAGAAGGATAGGTATTATCTCTGCTATAAATGTCTGGTAGAATTCCCCTGGGAAGCCTTCTGGTCCTGGACTCTTATTTGTTGGGAGATTTTTGATAACTGATTCAATTTCTTCGCTGGTTATGGGTCTGTTCAAGTTTTCTATTTCTTCCTGTTTGAGTTTTGGAAGTGTGTGGGTGTTTAGGAATTTGTCCATTTCTTCCGGGTTGTCCAGTTTGTTGGCATATAATTTTTCATAGTATTCCCTGATAATTGCTTGTATCTCTGAGGGATTGGTTGTAATAATTCCATTTTCATTCATGATTTTATCTATTTGGGTCATCTCCCTTTTCTTTTTGAGAAGCTTGGCTAGAGGTTTATCAATTTTGTTTATTTTTTCAAAAAACCAACTCTTGGTTTCGTTGATCTGCTCTACAGTTTTTTTTAGATTCTATATTGTTTATTTCTGCTCTGATCTTTTTTATTTCTCTTATATGTTGGGTTTGGGGTGTCTTTGCTGTTCTGCTTCTATTTCCTTTAGGTGTGCTGTTAGATTTTGTATTTGGGATTTTTCTTGTTTCTTGAGATAGGCCTGGATTGAAATATATTTTCCTCTCAGGACTGCCTTTGCTGCATCACAAAGGTTTGGATTGTTGTATTTTCATTTTCATTTGTTTCCATATATTTTTAAATTTCTTCTCTAATTGCCTGGTTGACCCACTCATTCGTTAGTAGGGTGTTCTTTAACCTTCATGCTTTTGGATGTTTTCCAGACTTCTTCCTGTGGTTGATTTCAAGTTTCATAGCATTGTGGTCTGAAAGTGGGCATGGTATGATCTCAATCCTTTTATACTTATGAAGCGCTGTTTTGTGACCCAGTATGTGATCTATCTTTGAGAATGTTCCATGTGCACTAGAGAAAAAAGTATATTCTGTTGCTTTGGGATGCAGAGTTCTAGATATATCTGTCAAGTCCATCTGATCCAATGTATCATTCAGGGCCCTTGTTTCTTTATTGATCCTGTGTCTAGATGATCTATCCATTGTTGTAAGTCCCCTGCAATTACCACATTCTTATCAATAAGGTTGCTTATGTCTGTGATTGTTTTATATATTTGGGGGCTCCCGTATTCAGCACATAGACATTTATAATTGTTAGCTCTTCCTGATGGATAGACCCTGTGATTATTATATAATGTCCTCCTTCATCTCTTGTTACAGCCTTTATTTTAAAGTCTAGTTTGTCTAAGTATGGCTACTCCAGCTTTCTTTTGACTTCCAGTAGCATGATAGATGGTTCTCCATCCCCTCACTTTCAATCTGAAGGTGTCCTCAGGTCTAAAATGAGTCCCTTGTAGACATAAAATAGATGGGTTTTTTTTTAATCCATTCTGATACCCTATGTCTTTTGGTTGGAGCATTTAGTCCATTTACATTCAGTGTTATCATCGAAAGATATGGGTTTAGAGTCATTGTGATGTGTGTAGGTTTCATGCTTGTAGTGATGTCTCTGGTACTTTGTGGTCCTTGCAATATTTCACTCACAGAATCCCCCTTAGGATGTCTTGTAGGGCTGGTTTACTGGTAATGAATTCCTTCAGTTTTTGTTTGTTTTGGAAGACCTTTATCTCTCCTGCCATTCTGAATGGCAGACTTGCTGGATAAAGGATTCTCAGCTGCATATTTTTTCTGTTCCTCACATTGAAGATTTCCTGCCATTCCTTTCTGGCCTGCCAAGTTTCAGTAGATAGGTCTGCCACTAGTCTTATGGGTCTCCCTTTATAAGTTAGAGCATGTTTATCCCTAGCTGCTTCCAGAATTTTCTCTTTATCCTTGTATTTTGCCAGTTTTACTATGATATGTTGTGCAGAAGATCGATTCAAGTTACGTCTGAAGGGAGTTCTCTGTGCCACTTGGATTTCAGTGCTTTTTTTCTTCCCCAGATCAGGGAAGTTCTCAACTATGATTTGTTCAAGTAAACCTTCAGCCCTTTTCTGTCTTTCTTCTTCTGGAATTCCTGTGATATGGATATTGTTCCATTTGATTGTGTCACTTGTTTCTCTAATTCTCCCCTCATTCTCCTGGATTTTTTTATCTGTCTTTTTCTCAGCTTCCTCTTTTTCCATAATTTTATCTTCTAATTCACCTATTCTCTCCTCTGCCTCTTCAATCCGTGCTATGGCCACCTCCATTTTATTTTGCACCTCATATATAGCATTTTTTAGCTCCTTATGACTGTTTCTTAGTCCCTTGATCTCTGTACCAATAGATTCTCTGCTGTCCTCTATGCTTTTTTCAAGCCCAGTGATTAATTTTATGACCATTATTCTAAATTCTTGTCCTGTTATATTACTTAAATCGTTTTTGATCAATTCGTTAGCTGTAGCTACTTCCTGGAGTTTCTTTTGAGGAGAATTCTTCCGTTTTGTCATTTTGGGTGGTCCCTGCAGTGGCTCCAAACTGCAGGGCACTTGCCTTGTGCTGTCTGGAGTTACTTGTGTTGGTGGGTGGGGCCGCAGTCAGATCTGATATCTGCCCCCAGCCTACCACTGGGCCACAATCAGACTGGTGCATACCTTATCTTCCCCTCTCCCAGGGGCAGGACTCACTGTGGAGTGGTGTGGCCTCTGTGTGGGCTACTTGCACACTGCCAGGTTTGTGGTGCTGCTTTGATGGGATCTGGCATATTACCTGGGGTGGATCTGCAAGGTGCACTGGGAGGGGCAGGCTTAGCTCACTTTGCCATCTGTGGTCCTCTGCAGGAGGGGCCCTGTAGCACCAGGAGGGAGGCAGACCTGTAGGAGGGATGGATCCACAGAAGCAGTGTTGGGTGTTTGTGCAGTGCAAGCAAGTTCGGTGAGGGGAAATGGTTCCCTTTGGGATTTTGGCTGGGAGATGGGCAAAGGAGATGGCGCTTGCCAGAGCCTTTGTTCCCCCTCCGAGCTGAGCTCTGTCTTCTGGGGCTCAACAGCTCTCCCTCCCGGTGTCCTCTCACCCTTCCGGCTCTCCAAGTGCAGAGCTGTTGACTTTTAACATTCCAGATGTTAGGTCCCGCTGGCTGTCAGAACTCACGGAGTCTGGCCTCTCTGCTTTTGCAAGTCAGACTTGGGGGGGCTCTGCCTTGCTGAGAAGACTGCCCCTCCACCACCCTGGCTCCCTCCCACCAATCTGCTTAGCACCCACTGCCTCTCCACCCTTCGTACCATCTTCTGTGGGCCTCTTGTCTATGCTTGGCTCTGGAGAGTCTGTTCTGCTAGTCTTCTGGCAGTTTTCTCTGTTATTTAGACAGATGTGGGTGGAATCTAGGCAATCGGCAGGATGAGGTGTGCCCAGCGTCCTCTTATGCCGCCATCTTCCTAGGTCTCTCTTGAATGTAAACAGGTCAGCTTTTCTTCTAATCATGTTGACTTCTGATCATGTCAGATTCTGATCATGTCAGATTCTGATCACTTTGGGGTCACCATCTGTTGCAGACTATGAGTCTACAAGACAGCAGATGAAGAATTGAATAGGAGAGAGGCTAATGTCCTTGAAGAGACAAGAGCCCCAAACAGGGGTTTCATCTCTGTATTGAGCTCACAAGATATTATCCGCATGGTGAATGTGGAGAAAAGAAGATCTTACACATGTGAACATGGAGAAGACAATCAGACAGTACTCATTAACTTGTGTATGTAAGAAGAAAAGGGTCTGGAGGTCAAGTGGAGTTTGTGATCAAAGTACAATAGTATATTGGCATCAGATGGAAAGTACTCATGATCCCATTACAATATCTCACTAGCTAAACTCGGGTGTTTTTTGCCCCATGATGGCGGCTTTATGTCCTAAGCTTTTTTCTGACCCATTTATGTGAGTAGAACCTATTTCCCCACACTGTCAGAGTAATATATGGGCATATTTGGTGATGTGGACAACTGTTATATACTTCATTCGTGTTAATCTTATATCTACATATATATAAATTTAAGAGTAATATGAGTTGTATAATTTTGCAAAATACCTTTTCTCTTCCTATGTGTAACTTTGCAAACATGATTATTCTTGAGTACTTCCACAATTAAGTTTTGGACTTTAATAGAAAAAGAAAATGGGTGTTTGGCACTACTGTGAAATTATATTATTATGCAAAAACTATTGTTTTATGCTATTAGAGAGGGAGTGTGTGTTAATTCAGTTGTTTTCTCACTTACCTAAGTATCCCACCAAAAAATTCCTCTAGAGCTCTAAGATAGTGTCATTCTCCCATGTCACCAGCAGACTAAACCACAAACCTTCATAGCATTTGGGTACATTTGATTTTTGTTTCTGGGATATAGGACAGTAGAAGTGGATAAGTGTTTTCTTTTCCTTCCTGCTCCATTTATCATGAGAGCAGATATTAGAGCTACTGGTGGTGTCCTGCCAGTGCTGCACATTGGGTTCCAATTATAAACTGGTCCATTTTTTTTTTATTAAATTTTAAGTGTGTGTGTGTGTCTGTGTGTGTGTGCACACATGCTTATTAGGAGAGAAGAGAGGAAGGGAAGAGAAATAAAGAGAAAAGGAGAGAAGACCCTTTACAACATAAGACTCTCTAAAATCAGCCCCCAATCTGATGTCTCTCTTGCTCAGGTCTAACAAGGGTGTTTTCCTACAGTTATGGGGATATGTTGTAATGACAATGCTGAGTTCAGTCTAAGTGGATTCCCAAAGCATGAAGAGGCCTTCTATTATTTCTTTAACACTAAGACAGCTTCTGTCTCTAGACTAATCCAGCTAGTTTAGTTTAGTGAAAGAGCCTGGACAGCTAACTGTTAAATAGTTACCTGATCAGATTTTCTCTGATGAAATAGAATTCAACTGAGTCTTTGCTCTATGAACTACTATTTATCATGTTTTCAGAAAGTCTGGATTCACTCAATAGGGTAATGATTGTCTAAGAGTCAGTTCATGTGCAACTATTCTATTTTCTGGATGGCTGCTGTTCTTATCATCTGTTCCTTAATGCAGTAAATGTGTGCTTAGTGTTAAATGTATACAATCATTACTTGGAGTTTTTGAAATTTCAACTAGCAAGTACTGAAAAAAGGCTTACTAAGTTAAATTTTTAATGTTTTTGATGCATACTTCTTAAATACATTAAAATCCCATCTTATTTATTTATATTATCTTACCTTAAAATTAATTTGTTTTTAATGAAAGCTTGAAACATAGTCAAAAAACATTCAACTTCAAATAGGAATGTATTGCTTATATATTAGTAAGCTTAGTTGTCAATGCAAAATTATTTCCCATGAATGAAAATATATGGAATTATTTATTATGGCTATTATTTAAATAGGCAGATAACAAAAGAATGCTAAATCATCAGGAATGTTTTTGTTCTCCAGTCTTATTTTAGTTTTATAGTAGTGTCTTTGCTAAAATTCAAATACGTTAAATCATGTCATCACTAAATAAAATTTGCAAAAGTATAAAGTCACTCATGTTATGATTGTTGTGCTTTAAAATTTTAGGATATTACCTTTGTTGACATCAATTTAGATTATTTTGGAGATGCAATCAGGTAATAATAGCTATTTATTGTGTCTTGTTTCTGGTATTCTTCTGGTTGCTTTACATTGTTAGTTTAAATAAATTGTATAGGTGATTTGTTTAAATTTGTATTTGTGTGCAACAAACAGAAAATATGAGTGACATCAGCTTTGGTGGATTGCATTATTTCCCTGAAATATTCACCCATTCCTGGATCCAATGTCCTTTGTCTTATGACTTTGCAGTTCTTTACCCTACATGAGGCAGAGTTTGTTTCCTACCTTTTGATTATTTACTACCTTTCCTACCTTTGACCTGTTTCCTACCTTTTGGCTTTTCCTACCTTCAGGCATGTGACTTGCTTTGACCAATAGATGAAGCATGCCAGTTCTAAAAAGCCTGAAGAGGCTTTTTGGATTTCCATTTGTTTTCTTATGCTTCTGTTACCAATGTAAGAATTTTTTCTTGGGCTATTTTTCTAGTCTCATAAAAAGGATGAAAGCCATGTGGAGCAGAGTCACCCTTGACAAGCCCCCCAGCTGAGCTTATCCTATAGTAACAGACCCACAGATACAAGAGCAACCAGGCTCTGAATTTTGGGAAGTTTTGCTGTTAAATAACCGTTGATCAATATGTTTATGCTGTTTACTTCTATAAGAATTCTTAACAAAAGAAATCTTGGACTGGTGGCATTTTTCAGGCATAGTATCATAGACCTGGATCCTTTAATATTGCTATTCCATCAAAATTTATCTTGGGGCTCCTGGGTGGCTCAGTTGGTTGAGCATCTGACTTCGGCTCAGGTCATGATCTCATGGCTTGTGAATTAGAAGCCTACCTCAGGCTCTGTGCTGACAGCTCAGAGCCTGGAACCTGCTTCAGATTCTGTGCCTCCCTCTCTCTCTGCCCCTCCCCAGCTCACACTCTGTCTCTCTCTCTCTCTCAAAAATGAAATAAATATTTAAAAACCCCAAAGTTTATCTTATGGCTTTTTCTTTCTTGTGGTCAGAAAATTGCTACTGCACTGATAAATATAAAATGCATGTTCTAAGTAGGAAACAAAAGAAGACAAGCCTGCAGGAAGCCATTAAGATCTGTCCCTTAAAAAACATCTCTCCAATAAGCACCTCGTTTGCTCCAATAAACATCTCATTGTGTAGAATAGGACCTCATGACCTCTCTTTTCCTCAAGATAGGAAAATAGACATTTTTTTTTTTACTTTCTAGCTGCTGTAGTAGGGAAAAACAAAACAAAAGTGGATTATAAAATCCTTTTTTGGAAACTAACCCTTCATGTGTGACACAATGTTTTAGCCACCCAAAATCTCTACACACCTTGTTTCTTATTTCATAGTGTAGTGTACTCATTCCTGCCTGACAGGCACAATCTAAAAGTATGATTCAGTTATTATATCTAGCTTCAAGTTTAGGATATCTGAATGATATGCAGTTTTTCTATCAGATATGGATATGACTTGATAGCATATAAGTTTAAAAGACCAGTTATTGGCTTTCATACATCCAAAATACAGTTATAGAGAACCATGGGATATCTACAATAAAAATCCCTTTTGGAAAAGGGGAGAATGAAAACGGCACCTAACCCATTGCCGTTACCCAACCATGTTATTTAGGAATAAAGACAGCTCTGCTCTGGTTATGGAGAAAATTCCTCAGTGAATCTTTGGTTCTGTTCTTGGGAAGACTTTCTTTATCTCTAAGCCTCCTTGTTGATGTTGAGGCAGACATGGTGGGTGATGCCCTCACTAGAGGCTGCAGAGTTTTCTCAAGTCATCTTTTGGTCTTAGTTGCATCTTTTGGTCTTAGGGCCCTAGAATTTATCTTAGCTTTGAATATTCACCAACTCTTGAGGCCTATATCTGGGTATTATCTAGCAATTCAGTTAACTTTAAAGTTATCAAGTGCTCAATTTGTGCTTTGTCATATCTATGAGAAAGCAATCACAGATCTTACTTATATGAAATCCTTAAACTTCAGAGGTTTTGATTCTTAGGTGTTTGCCTTTCTGCTACACCCATCTTCTTAGCTCTTAGCTTGATGAGATTTCATACATGTGATTTTTAAAAATGGAGACTTTAGCATGGTAAAATTCTAAGTTCCATTTTTGCCAGCCACTTCCAAACCTTTGAGTTGGCAAAGCATTACAACAGGGTAGAGAAATATCAGAGGTTGAATCCTGTTTCCTGTAAGGCTGATAATTACTACCTGCAGCTTTTAACCTGTTCAACTATACATAATTCTCTGGTTTTCTGATTTTTCCATCCTGAACCTAAGTTTACCATTTACAAGCCTCCAAATTATGAGAATATCAGCCAATATGGATTGCAACTACAAGAGCATCTCTCTTTGACTTACAAATTTGGTAAACCAAATCTAGAAAGCCCACCTTTTTTTTTTTTTTGGTGGAAATTTGCTGAAATTTGCACAAGCCCACATCTTGAATTTTTCCTTATTATTTCTCTTAAAGTTAGAACCAGAATCAGCATGTGGTCTATAGCAGGTTATAGTTAAAAAGAATGATTTTTCTTCATATCACAAGAATCAATACTCTTCAATCCAGAAATTGCTATGATTTTGCCTCTCAGGGTCCTACTTCCAAAGTCAGTATTTTCGTTTTGGTGTTTTCAGCACCCCAATTTAGAGCACAAATTTTGCATTTGTTAAAATTCTGTTTGGCTGCAAATAAACATCTGTTTAGCAACAATTAGATTTTTATATCCCACTGAATAAGGAGCCTTGAGTAGCTATTCAAAGAGAGAGACTTCCCTTTTCCTGTTTGGTCATCTGTGTATGTGTCTTTTGTCAATGGCCTTAAGATGATCCCATTCTTTTAGACACTGCATCTTCATTCCGGGTGGAAGAAACAAAAGCAAAAGACTATTCTTTTAAACATGTTTTTCTGAAACCCCTACTTAGTAACTTCTTCTGTTTCATGGGCAAACCTGGTTCTTATTTTATGTCAGTTTTAAGGTAGCCAAGCAAACTGAGTATTATACATTTCTAACCTGTGTATTAGAAGAAGAATAGGGGAAAATTTGGTTGTGAATGGCTTTTGTGTAGCTAAACCATTAATGTCTACCTTAATTTTCTTTTTTAGATTAGGAACCCAAGACTCTATTTGTCTTTAAATTATGCTAAATTGTTTATATTTGCAATTGGGAATATTGTTTCTAATAAAAGATTTTCCTTTCTATTGCATTTAGAATATTTAATGGCAGTCTTTTAAATTTTCTTATTTTCACAATTTGATATCTGTTTCAAATTAAAGAATATTCCTTTGTTCAGCAAATATTTATTAATAAAAAGTGATAAACATCTTAATGGAAATCCCAAGGCTTCTGTATTTAACGCATTATGTCATATCCTCAGGACAATTAAGACTTGCTGAGGTTTAATGAAAAGAACAAAGGAAGTGGAGTTAGAAGATTCATCTTTTGGCTAGGTGCCATGAGATCTTTGAGCATCACATTTTCTATTCCAAAAATGAAATTGTAATAACTATTTCCCAGGAAGTTTGTAAGATTTAATTAAAATAATGTCTGTGGACACAGTTTATGAAGTCTGAAGTCCTGTGTATCATGAACATTATTTACAAATTCACTACAAACTAAAGGGAAGTTACTTTTTGCCAAATAATTATATACACAATGGACTTAAATTCACACACACATTAAATATTATGATCTTTAGAGATCCACATTCATGTTAAATTTCTCTTTCCATCTTATTTGAAGAGAGAAGAAAGCCTAATTTGCTGGATTTCTCTAAAATGATAATTGTCTGTTCTTTTAGTACCATTAACAGAAGACAACTCATCTGAAAAAGTCTGACACTTTTCAGGTTAACTTAATGTGAGTACAATGGTACATTTTGTGAGGGTTGCTGTTTTCTCTGTCAAGTGTCCTTGCCAAAGCACATTAATAATATGCCCTTTGTGATTTAGGTGGACTGTCCTTAGAGAAAATAATAGGAATGATGGAAAAGCATCTCAGGTGAGTCATATCACTGAAAAAGCAGAACTTAGAACATAACAATGACTCTGTTGTGCTATCTAATGCCAGTCCAAAAATAACCACATTACCAATTTTGCAAAATGTGTCTTCATTTCTTTTATTTCACTCCTGTGAGAACATATGAATCTTATCTTGAAGATATTGGCATTAAAAAGCAAACACTTTTAAAATAACATGAGAAGAGATAAAGGAAAATGAAAACCTCTCAGTTAGATTTACGTAGGATATAAAGGTAATAGAAGAAATTTTTATCTCCTTCAAAGCCATCAGTAGAGTTCCTAAAGAATTTAACTTCCAAATTCAGAAATTTCAAAAACATTTATTATTCTGTTCATATTAGAATCATACTTCTAATTCTAAACTTCATAGCCTAAGTTTCTTCTTGATTTATTAGTACTCTGAATTTGGGGATAACTTAATAAAGTATTAACAAATGAAGTTCAGGATATGCCACCCCAAAATATCTGGCTTTGATATATTTTGATTATTTTGAGCTGAAGGCACTTGAAAAACAGAAAATGCAGGGAGATTTTCTTTTAATTCTTGTCATCTGCCTAAAGACAGACCCTCCAAAAGAAACTAAATTGTCATAAATCCTCTTCCCAGGAGTTTCATTAATCAGGGTAGATTGATTCTTATCACAGTAGAAGAGACTCCAAGTCGACATCACAGCCAGACAAACTTTGTGACAAACAATCATACCTACCATCTATTCTCTAAGGGCCCATTCATCTTTCCTAAAGATCATTTACTCTCCCTTAAGTGACCTGCCTCTCCCCTCCCCCTCCCCTATTAGGACAACATATAAGCTTTCATATCTTCCTATTTTTTTGGGTATTCACTTTATTTTTTCCTGTGATTCCTCTGTGTATGAATATTAAATATTAGTACATTTGTGTGTCTTTTCTCCTGTCAATCTGCCTGTTGTTAGTTTATTTCAAAGACGTAGCTATAGAACCTAGGAGGGCAGAGGGAAAGACTTTCCTTCCCTACATACTTATACAAAAACAGGTTTTTTTTTAATTTATTAAGGTTTTATTTTAATTCCATTATAGTTAACATACAGTGTTATATTAGTTTCAAGTGTACAATATAGTGATTCAACAACTTCATACATCACCCAGTGCTCATCACAACAAGTGTGCTCCTTAACTCCCATCACCTCTTTTGTCCATCCCCCTACCCACCTCCCCTCTGGTAACTATCAGTTTGTTTTCTATAGTTAAGAGTCTGTTGGGGCCCCTGGGTGGCTCAGTTGGTTAAGACTTTGACTTTGACTCAGGTCATGATCTCATGGTTCATGAGTTCAAGCCCTGCAAGGGGCTCTGTGCTGACAGCTCAAAGTCTGGAGCCTGCTTCTGATTTTGTGTCTGCCTCTCTCTCTGCCCTTCCCCCACTTGCACTCTCTCTCTCTCTCTCTCTCTCTCTCTCTATATATATATATATATATATATATATATATATATATATATATATATGAAATAAATAAAACATTAAAAAAAGAGTCAGTTTCTTGGTTTGTCTCTCTCTCTGTGTGTGTGTCTGTCTCTTTTTGTTTCCTTTGTTCATTTGTTTTGTTTCTTAAATTCCACATATGAGTGAAATCATATGGTATTTGTATTTCTCTGACTGACTTATTTCACTTAGCATTATACTCTAAGGGGGAGTATAATGTAATCCATGTCATTACAAGTGGCAAGATTTCCAAAATAAGATGAGCTTTGCCAATGTTTTTGTCTCTCAACAATTAATGATTATCAAATTTATTCCATTATAATTGAAATAACAATGTTGCAGTTTCTCTTCAGTTATAATTACTAGCATTTATTGACTTTGTTATACATTTACATTTATACAAGTATAATGCTTTTTTGTTAGCCTACTAGGCAGTTCTATAGATGGTTTGCACCAACTGACGAGGAGTGGCTGAGTTCAAAAAGTCCCCATTTGTTTTATGTTGTGATGTACTCTGTTGTTTGCTACCAGAAACATCTAATGAGAATGCTACTCCTTTTTATTTTATGGCTGTTCTTATGAGCCTGACAAAGAAGTAAAATGGTGAGACAAACCTAAACTGCAGAATCTAATCCAATTACTGAAATATGATAGTAGGTACCTAGCTCTCTTGCCGTTAATGCCTGTTATTTCCCACTGATGCTGCTGATGAGTTACATGCACAGAAAATCATTTTCTGTTAGAGGTAAATTATCCAGACTCCTCTGTTTTTCATGGTATTGATCAAATGCATGCCATTCCTTTCAATTATTCTGCAGTCTGTGCAACATGCTACAGACCTAATAAATATTTTATTGAAAAACTGTCATTTTGTCACAGCAAACTATATGTCATACAGATATTTATTAATAAATAGTAAGATCATTATAGTATCAATATTGTTAACCTCTCTGAACAAAATCAGCCTTACCTAGAGTGATCTGTAAGGATATTATATTTATTTTACCTTGTTTCTAATAATATACAAATGAGAATTTTTTCTGCAATGGGGAAAAAAAACCTTAAGAGCACATTTTGAAATTTAATTGTCATAAGGTAAGATTCTTGCTTAATGTCATGACCAAATTCTTTTTTTTTAAATACAGTATTTATAAATAAATATCTTTATAAGAAAAGTCATATTCTTTTTCAGGGGGATAGGTCTCAGAATTCTTGTAGTACATAATAGTTTGTAGACTAGTCTCTATTTCCTAAAGATGAAAATTTATTTCATCTGATGGCTTTTACTATAAATACCTTGAAATTTTTCGTGACTACAGGGAAAAATCAGATGGGAATAAATCCTCGGCTAAGGAGTGGGAACACATAACTTATTGTTAACATTTGTCAGTCATAAAAATGACTAATTTTGGAGCAGACCAATTCATTGATCTCTTTTTACCATGATACCACCCACAAGCCCTAGAAACCAAGTATATATAAATAAATTTCTATCAGGAAACAATGAAAAGATCTCAGTTTAAGAATACTTTTAGTGTCAGTTGTGATTGGTGCTTTGCCACTCAGCTAATTTTTTTTTAAATGATCTACTCAGTGGCAAGTATCATGGACACAGAGCTGGACATGTGGCACAACCATTCTCCTTAGGTCACTTACAGGGAGACAAGCTGGCTAATCATACAAGTACCAACAATAGATATATGCAAAATATACTCTATGAGCCTATAAAGAAGATACCTTAGTGTGCCTGAGGAATCCAGAGAGGCTTCATGGAGGAGGAGTCATGTTTCCTTTTGTTTTGATTTGTGGCAGCTAGGTTAATGGCCACCCAAAAGCGTCCACATCTTAATCCTTGACAACTGTGAATATGTTAGTTTACACAATAGAAGGATTGTTGTGTATGTGATTTAAATTAAGGATCTTGAGATAGGAAGACAGAGATCTGCTGAGGAAAAGAAAAGATAAAATAAATTTGGCAGTTGGTTGATCTAAAAGCCATAGATATTAAATCTATTTACTGAGTAGTAGTGGCAACCCCCCCACATTCCCTGCCCCCCCGCCCAAGCTCAAAACATAATAAAAATCAACCTGTTTTTCTTGGAGGAAATTGAGTAACTATAGAGAGAAAAGGTGTCAACCTGGGCTAGGCAGTGGATACTGACAGCAGATTTTTTTATTGTTATTTTATATAAAGCACTTGACTATCATCAAGAAATGAAAGTAAATGGCATTCTTTTAACACTTCACAAAACTTTCAATTGCATGTAGGTAGAAATGGAATTTATTTAACTTTTCCCCCTTTTTTGAGTAGTATTTAATAAATTAAGCTAGCTGGCATAACTGTGTTTGACATCGGTTGCAGAGCATAGCATATTGCTGAAACATTTTTATAGACAAGAAGACATGAAGAGACAACGTTGTAATATATATAAAAGCTTGTGTGAATTATGATACTAGTAAGGATGGAAGGATATTTTACAAAGAAATAAATGAAATAAAGTACTAATCTCAATTTCAAACATTCTGCTCCTACTGGCTTGAATTTTGGACTTTCAGGGTTTATGGGAAAGCAATGGGTTAGAAAATTAGGTCTATCAGACAAGTTCGATAAAGAGTTTTTTGGAGAGAGAGAGAAAAAGAGAGAGCATGCATGCATGTGCACAGACTGAGGAGGGAGGGGCAAAGCGAGAGAGAAAATCTTAAGTAGGCTCCATACCCAGTGTGGTCAGACACAGGGCCTGATCCCATGACCTTGGAATCATGACCTGAGTCAAAATCAAGAGTTGGACATGCAACCAACTGAGCCACCCAGGCACCCCTCAACGAAGAGATTTTTTTTAAAAGGTTACTGAAGAGATAGCTTTGTTCTTATTCTGTCCCCAGGAATCACAGGATAAGACAAAAGAAAATGAGCCAGAACTGTCACAAAATGATTTCAGTGATACAAATGAGAACAGAGCAGCTTATTAAACACTTGATTATTTAATTAGTATTGAACATATTTCTTTGGAGATATTAAAAAATTATTATCAATTCTCTTTGTTTTAATTTCACCAAGTTCATTTTTTGTTCTTTAAACAGAATTTTCCCTATCCTGCAATTCTAAACTGTTCAAAAACCTATTAGTCAAACACTCAACTATTCTTTTTGTTTACTACAGTGGTTATCAACTCTATAAGACCAAATGTTATTTTTTTTTTATAATGAATTTCAACTTTGGAACTGAAGACCAGAATTAGAACTTCCCAAAAGTTTCCCTGACAATTTTGCTGTACAACTATTTACAGAAAACCCTGATCTAGGAAACTTGTAGCAAGTATAATCTCCAATTCTTTCTACTTTCTCTAAGGAGTATAGTTTGTGCTGCTAATCTACTGGGACTATTGAAGAGCCAAGCAAGTGTCTTTGGTGAGGATGTAGAAACAAAAGAACACAGAGAATCCAAGAATTACTTCAAAAAGAAGAGAAAACTAGAAAATCAACAGAAAGATGAGTAGGGCTGAAGAATTTAGTAGAGGTTTTATGCTACCTTTTTATACATTGCTATTCTGAGTAAGGAAAAAGGAAAGCTTAAGGATGGAAGGTCAGTAATGGCAGTGGCTGACAGCTAATGTCATTAAGAAGTTGGAGAGCATAGTCAAGGCTATCCGGAATTTGGATAAGGGACATGAATAGGGAGATATGGCTAATGAGGTCTTTTAATCAAGCCAAAGCAAACTTTATTATACCTAACACAGTGTGCTCAGTCTTGGGAGGTCTCAAAACTATGTCTAAGTTATCCAGAAAGTTTAAACATAAATCTAGATTTATGGTCTAAATTTCCTGAAACATGGTCTTCCTCCTTCCTACCTATATCACTATTTTTTTCTTCTTATGGTTTGTAGACAATGAGCTATAAACTAAACATGAGAGAACATAGTTTTATGTTATAAATCAAAATTGGTACCTGAGGTAACTTGAGTAACATATTTAGTTTTTTGCATCATAGTTGTCACAAAAACGTGGTAATTAAGATGGGAAATAATAGGGGCACCTGGGTGGTTCAGTCGGTTAAGTGCCAGACTTCGGCTCAGGTCATGATCTCATGGTTTGTCAGTTCGAGCCCCACATCAGGCTCTGTGCTGACAGCTCGGAGCCAGGAGCCTGCTTCAGATTCTGTGTCTCTCTCTGGTCCTTCCCCTCTCGAGCTCTGTCTCTCTCTCTCTCTCTCAAAAATAAATAAACATTAAAAAAAATTTTTTAAAGATGGGAAGTATAATATACACATTTTCTCACTTTTGTCCTTTTCAAATAACATTGTATTCTTGATTTTTTTTCAGGGTTATATGTTATTCTTCATTATAGCTTCACAGTTCCCTAGTTTTTGGATGTGCCATACTTTGTTCAACAAGTTCCCTACTGAGGAAAATTTGGGTTGTGTAATAGAATGAATTATATAGTCCTTATTCTTTACTTTCCTATTGTAATATTACTCATTCTTTCCTTATGGTATGTTATATATACTGGCCAAACCCTGATTTTAGCTTTGACTAGGTGATTTGCCTTGTAAAGAGAATACTGGTGAACCTGATGCTAAGGCATGAGAAAAGTTGATGTGTTCGCGCTCGCTCTCTTTTGCATCTGCCCCACGTACCCCACTGGTTCCAGGCAAACAACAGCCTGGGCAGTGGACTTGTACTCATCTGTGATATGGAGCTAAGACCAGATATGTCTCTGAAAAATCCCAGCTGGCTAGCAAAAGCATGAACAAGAAATAAATGTGTGCTTTTGTAAGCCATGGAAATTTGTGATTTGTTACACAAAATTATTGTGACAGTAGTTGACTTATACCTGTTGTCACCTAAAAGTGCCTTGTTACAATGAATAGCATTGGCATATAATTTTTATAAATTTCTCTCAGTGTTCTTTTGGAATGGATCTTCCAAAGTGAGATTGCTTTATCAAAGGGTAAATGCTTATGTAATTTTACTGTTTTTTTGGATAACTGTAAAATGTTAAAATGTATTTTAGTTCCCTTCTTGCAATGTGCCTTTTCCTCAGAGACTCTCAGTGATATTGTTCCCAAACTTTAATTCTTATTTATCTTTAGGTGATATTGCATTTTTTAAATTATAGGCAAGATTGAGCCTCTTTATATAAAATATATATAGTCTTTATAAACATACATATGCATACATAATATTATACATATACACCCATATACACCCATATGTGTATCTATCTATCTATCCTATCTATACACACACACAATGTTATCTATTTTAATATAAGAAGACTGCTGATTTTTATCTATTCTATAACTTGCTACCTCACAAAATTCACTTTTTCCATCTACTTTTTGGAATTTTTCAGATATATAATCATATCAACTTCAAATATACTTCACTTCTTTCTTATCAATTCTTAGAGTGAGACCATTTTAAAATTCACTTTTTGGCTTTTGATATCAGTGAGAATTTAAAAGATTTTTGAGACCTAATTAAAAGAACATCTTTTTATTTTCCCACCTTTTTGCTTCCTGAAAAAATTCTATACAAAGCACAGTTATGTCATTATTTTCTTACACTTATTTTTAGCTGTTTATGTAATTACTATGAAGGTAAAACTCACCTGACACTTACTTTCTAAAATATTTTAATTAGTGGCCTCATAGCCTTGATTTGAAACTTAACAATTATATTCTTAATACATAAATGGGAAAGCTACATTCTCTTGAGACAGCATTCTCTACTCTTCTACTTTATTTGTGCTTCTAAGTGTTCATTGTCACATGTATTCATCTCATAATAAAAGAAAATCCCTGTGAACATTTCAGTTTTTAATTGAATAGCATGGAGGAAAATGTTTTCACCATCCTGTTTTTTTTTTTTTTTTTAGGAAGGCTGTTACTTTCTCTTATAAGATTTCCTGTATGTTTTCTACTGTTATAAAACAGTAAGATATGGAGAGTCACATATTTCATAAAACTTAATAGCATTATACCTTACTTTATTCTAAGTGTGAAAAACACTTTTAGAAATCTGCTATAAGTGAAGAAATGAATTAATTCAATCAATTAAAAAAACAATTATTTTAGAATCTGGAGTTCTGAAGATCAAGGAACAGAGTTATTATATTATAAGAAAATCAAGTAGAAAAACAAATGAATAGACTCAATATTTGAATACTTGGAAGAATGATATTTAATACTGTGGTCATTTATAGGCTAGTTGCAGATCTGTTATCTTCTCCCCATACTTCCAACTCTGGATCCCTTTTGAATACTTTTGCTTTTAGAACTATGTTAAGAACAGCTTGTGCTCAAAAATTCTCTTCCAATTTATTATCCTGTTCTTTTTTTCTCTAGGAAAGTACCTGAAGTCTTTAGCAACCATCTAAAATCTCTCTTCTCTTAAATTTATAAGCTTCTATCACTCCTGCTGTTGAAGAGATTATTTCAAGAGTGAATCCTTTGTTGCACAGGGGATTATTTGTCTTTTGAAACAATCCTAATTTAAATTATAAGCAATTTACTTGCCCTCCCTCCATAGAAAGAGTAGTGAGTTTCATAGATCTCTTTGGTAATTTTGTTGTTGTTGTTAAAAAGAGCTCATTTTGCTGAAGTTGTAAAATGCAAGCAGGAGCTCCTCAAGTACTGGATGTGGATTTTCTTACATTTGAGGTCTGTGTGACATAGCCCTTTCCTGGAAAGGAGTTGGAAGAGGAGCCTGTGCAAATTCTTTGTGTCATGTCATTGGTTGGACTTACTGAAGTCTTGTGCAGTCTACAAGGAGAAATACAACAGGTCAATGAAAATGAAGAAACAATTGTACTTAAAGATGGGGCTTCAGTTTGGAACTGGGCTAGAAGCAAAGAAGGCCAGAAAGACATAATCACCCAGCCCATGTTATCTACTAATGGCTTGATAATGCCTAGTTAAAATAGTGCCCAGTCCCAAAAGTATCCACACACTTTAAAGCATTTATTAGCCAGAATTTTTTGCTCTCTTTTTGATGTTCTCTTGGAAAATGATGAACAGACATAAGTAGTAAGAACTGTCTTTTTCTGAGAACCTACTATGTTTAAATACCATGGTAGGCATTTTACACCTCATGGGTGTTGGAATCTAAAAGACTTGGAGGTACTATTTACCAGCCCCAAGCTTCAGTTTTCTCTTCTGTAAATTGGTGTTGGTAATACACATTTTACAGATACTTGCAAGGATTCTCGATGATTCATTTTGGTGCTGGAAACGTATTTGGAACACAGGTGGCACTTAAAGATGATACTAATGGGGTTATTTTATGATTGTCATTGTTAATATTGTATTTTATTGTTAGTATCATTGATTATTGCTACTATTATTATTGATACTGTATCCTTACTTGCAAGGACAGGAGGAAGGATTTAAAGACTTAGGCACTTAGTACTAACCACTTGGCAAAGCCACACCCCAGTTAAACCCTGCATTGCCCATTGTGGGCTAAACCTGTGCAGCTGGAAGAGAGAAACAAAGGCAACATTGCTGACTGGCCTGACTTTTAATTCAGGACCAGAGTCCTTAAGTGGGTCCTTAATGCTCTCACCTCTCCCACTTTATTAATGTTTTGACCCCTGCTCCATTGATCGCATTATCATGCAAACATACCATTATTTCTTCCATTTTAAAAAAGTAAAACTCTGCTTTTTATCCCACTCCTCCATCAAATACCACATCATTTCTTTGTTCTGTAGGCAGCACACCTTGAAAGATATTCCATTCTGTCTACTTCCAATCTCTCTCTCCCCATTCTTTTGTGACCCACCACTCTACAGAAACTCTCTGGTAGAGGTCACCAGTGATTTCCAGGTTGCTTAACTCACTGTTAATTCTCAGTTATCATCTCACTTGCTTTATCTGCAGCATTTCATATTTGATTACTCTTTTCTCCTTGATTGTAAAATAGGGATAATGGTAAGGTCTATTTCTTAGAGTCATTTTAGGGATTAAATAGAACAATACATTTTACAAAGCTTTGCAAGCTTAATGTGCTACAAACATCTTATTTATTTTCACCTGATAATTTCAAAGCAAGCAAAAACATTTTTAAGGAATATTTATTACAGCAAATATATATGATGAAATTCAAAGAGAACCTTCAGTAGGATGAATGAAAAAAAACCACAAAAAATTCTGTGTATTAATATGTATTCAATGGTGTACAAATATAGATCTTCATATATACCCATCTCTTTCTCTCTTTATAATCTAATGTTTCACCCCTAGAACTTCACAAAAGAAGATGTGGAGTTCAGCTGTGGTTCCAGATTTTTAATGATTGTTGTTTTCTTCCCTGGTAAGCAGCAAGATCTAAGACAGTATTTCTTCATATTCTGGTTTATTTATTTATTCTTTGAGTTTATACATAATTTACTTTTACATTACTTATATAGCCTTTTGAGCTTGTGTAGTAAAGAAACTGGCCTTGCCCAAAAAAAAGGTCTGTCCTTTCCCCTTGACTTTTTAGTGTCAGGCCTATCTACACTGGACTTAAGAGATGTGTGTGGCCATACTCAATAGTCCTTGCATGTGGGCTGGCCATGCCAGAAAGACTAAAAATGTGACCAGTGGCTGAACTTTGGGCCATGTGGTATCAATTGACTCAGAGCCGAAGATCAACCATGTGGCACTCAATCAATCAATCATGCTTATGCAGTGGAGCCCCAATAAAAATTCTGAACATGGAAACTCAGGTGAACCTTCCCAGTTTCCAGTACTTTGTGTGTATTGTCGCACACTGCCACTGGGAAATTACTATCTTCTGACTCCATGGGGTAAGGACATGAGAAACTACATCTCTGGAACCCTCCTGGACCTCACCCTATGATCTTGTTTCTTTTGTTGGTTTTAATCTGTATCTTTTCCCTGTAATAAACTCTAATTGTGAGTGTAATAGCTTTCCATGAGTTCTGTGAGTCCGTGTAACAAATTATCAAAACTGAAGTTGGTTTTGGAACCCCAGGAAACTGTATTTGCTCTCAGCAGTGAGGATGGTCTTCTACAGGAATGTGTCCTCAAATGTTACAGTTTGGCTACTCTGGAGAAGGCCCTAGCTTTATTGTATAGAGATTACTTTCTAGGTTCCTCGCCTAGGATATGCCTTGGGTTTAGACCTTTTTACCTTCCTCTAGTAGACTTTGTGTACCAATGGCTTCCCCCCATTCGAGAAATGTACTCAGGATGACATGCTGCTGCAGTGCTCGGCTTTGTTCTCTTCCCTGTCTTCACTTCTTTGCTTCCTGAAAATGTATGACTTTCTTGCTAGTTCAATAATGCTTATTAGAAGTTTCTTTGTGTCAACTATACATCAGCTTAAAAAAAAAAGAGTTTTCTTTGTTTGCTTTTTGGGGGCTTTGTTTGGTTTTGACTTTTTTTTTTTTTTCCTGGTGGAAAAGTAAGTCCAATTATCTATCCAACCATATTACTGGAAACATATGTTTTTATTTCATTTACATTTTTTAAATGCTTTTATTTAAATGTTTTTTAAAATGTTTATTTATTTTTGAAGGAGAGAGAGACAGAGTGTGAGTGGGGGAGGGTCAGAGAGAGAGGGAGACACAGAATCGGAAGCAGGCTCCAGGCTCTGAGCTGTCAGCACAGAGACTGACGCGGGGCTCCTACTCACAAACCATGAGATCATGACTTGAGTCAAAGTCCGACGCTTAACCGACTGAGCCACCCAGACGCCCCTGTTTATTTCCTTTAAAATGCTAAATTTGAAGAACGCTTGGATATGCAAAAGCTAATGATCAGCACATAGCTGAAAATATGACATAAGGAAATGTACAACTAGAACTGAAAGAATTTAGGAATAGAGATATAAAAAACAAGTAGTTTTAACTAGTGTATAGATCGCTTTGAAGCCATAAGAGAAAATAGAAATATTTAGTGCAAAGAAAAAATTATTTCGAATAGAATCTCAAAGAGGGGGAAATTAATAGTTTTCATGCAGACAATGAAAGAGAGTTTGGAGGAAGACAAGAAATGCAGCATAGCAAGTACACCAAGAAAACAATGAAAGAATTCATAGAATAAGTGCAGTAGTAATCTGAGGTGTCCAGTGGTTCTGGTGATTTTCAGTTCTATATAGTCAAATGATTTTTTAAAGAATATTATGGGGCGCCTGGGTGGCTCAGTCGGTTGAGCGTCCGACTTCAGCTCAGGTCACGATCTCACAGTCCGTGAGTTCAAGCCCCGCGTGGGGCTCTGGGCTGATGGCTCAGAGCCTGGAGCCCGCTTCCGATTCTGTGTCTCCCTCTCTCTCTGCCCCTCCCCCGTTCATGCTCTGTCTCTCTCTGTCTCAAAAATAAATAAACGTTAAAAAAAAAATTAAAAATACAGATAGAGGATAAATTTAATATTCTTTTTTTTAATTTTTTTTAAATAAACGTTAAAAAAAATTAAAAATACAGATAGAGGATAAATTTAATATTCTTTTTTTCAATTTTTTTTAACGTTTATTTATTTTTGAGACAGAGACAGAGCATGAACTGGGGAGGGGCAGAGAGAGAGGGAGACACAGAATCGGAAGCGGGCTCCAGGCTCTGAGCCATCAGCCCAGAGCCCCACGCGGGGCTCGAACTCACGGACTGTGAGATCGTGACCTGAGCTGAAGTCGGACGCTCAACCGACTGAGCCACCCAGGCGCCCCACCTCTATCTGTATTTAAATAGATCAGTAATTAGAACAATTTGATGGAATACTTGAATCATATTTGCACAAACTCTGAACATAGTAGTAAACTATTGGGGTTGGCATGATAAAAGCATGAATCTATAATTGTGAAAAATAATCTATAAAATGCACATGATGGCATTATAGATACTAAACAGTGTGACGCTCAATTGCAGGGCAGCAGGTAAAAAAACGGGATTGATTTCCAGAACATCATCTCTAGGCCTGAAATTTAACTCTCTATTTGTATAGGAAAATTTTAATAGAACTTATGGGATTAAATAATATATGTTCAAATATTTGATAAAAACCCAAGCTAATCACATAAAACCGGTATGCAATTTTATCCAACAACAAAATAAAACGAGGTGGCAAAACTTCCAGTCATCCTGAATTTCCAAAGAATTCAATCATGCTGTATTGGGTTCTAGTTTCTCTAGAAGAGATAGTTAATAAATCAGCTTTGAAAGACCCCGAGTAATATTGTTAAGTCAGCTTCTCAATGTAAAAGTTGTATACACTATAGAATATACAGTAACAATAGCAAAACACAAGGAGTAGAGAATTTAAGGCACAGGAATAAAAGCAACCGTAGCCACTGTGCAGACATAACAAGGAATCATGTCATCAGTAAAGGCATTCTAAACAAAGTCTTCCTTTTTATAAACAGTTATTCTACAGTTAGTGACATCTAATTCTGATGCAGTAAATCTATTTTTTTGAACTGATTTTTCCTATACCAAAAGATAGCTTTCATTAGTTTATGGGCTTTGGTGTCATGTAGAGCATAAGGCCTCATGTGTTTTGCTGCCATTTTGTTTTGGTTTTTACTCTTTCTGGTAAAACCTTAGCTTCTTTGTTCTTACAAAGGCATATGATAACAAAACACATACATCAATTTGCTGAGTGTTGGCATCTAACTTAATGCAAGTATTTTGTCCTCACCATTTTCAGTTATACTGATAATACAATTTGGAATTACTTTTTCATAATTGATTTGAGGATGAAATTAATTTTCATGATACTTTTGGCTCAAGTATTGCCATCCTAAACTGGATGTGTTTTACTGATCACAATTTGTCATTTAACACTCTTTCTTTTTTTTTTTTTTAAGTAAGGTACAGTCATTTTATTTTTCTTACCATAAATGGCTATGATATAAAGTGCCTTCTACTTTGGAGAGAATGATTGAAGCTATCTATCCATAAAGCACTTTGGCTGACGGTACTGTATTCCTGAAATAGGCTTTCATTATTTATTGACTCACTATCCTATAATAATTTTTCTGAAGTACTTTTGATATGTTTTATAAATATTGGTTTTCATTTTTAAAGTATTTACCATGCTGGAAAACTTTCCACTTAAAAAAATTACCATAATGGCCCTTCAAAGAGGGTTTTGTTTTGAGTTACCAAAGATGACACTGCTTTCTGGACTCAGGCAAACGTTTGAGAAGAAGTCATGGCTTGGTTATGAGTGTTGTCAAAATGATTAAAATAGCCAAAGTAATTAATGCACACTAAAGGGAATGAGTGGTATCAAATTTGGGTGAGGAAAGGTTAGAGTGTTAACAGTCTATAATTTAAACTTTTGTGTTAACATATCATGGTAAAGATGCCAAAAGCAGTGTTTTATGTATCACCAGGAGGGTAGGTTAATTTTTAAAATTCTGTTAATGCTAACCATTTACATGAAACTGAAAAAATCTCTGCTGAATGTAGTAGTCTATAAACACTTTAATCTGTCCTGAAGCTGGTCCAGTCCTGAAGCTGGTAAATGAATTATCTATTAATAGGAAAATGCATAGAATACTGCTTTGTGCAAAATAGGTAGAACCAAAGGTAGTACCAAATATTTGTTTCATAGCTTAACAAATTAAAAACAAAAAACAAAAAAAACCCCTCTGTCTTAGAGTGACCAATTCAGGATTAACCCATTTCTCAAACTTCCTGGACCATGTATGAATCCTTAATGCCCCTGTTCTGACATTTAATCCTTATCTAGTTTTGGAGTCCTGGTGACTGGAGAGAGCATACCTCCTTGAAGAAGGTGAATATTTTAAGAACAGTTCACATTCAGCTAATCAATTTGTTCCTGCCAGTCAGTTACTCTTTCCTTGTTAAATTTTACATTTATTAATGCATATGGTAACTTCTTTGAGCTGACTTTTCTGTCTGCCCCATATAAAGTACTCATAGCATCCCAGCACTTTATTATATATTTTTTATTCCCAAAGCTCAGTGTCATCTAGTATATTGTCATGTTCATTTTTTGTTTACTTCAATATTTTCTTTCTCTCCCATCTAGAGTGTAAGTTTTCTTGTCTTAGTCACCGTTAGATCTCTAGAAGCATGTTGGCACATAGTAGGCACTAAATTGGTATTCATTAAATATATATCCATGAGCCCTTAAAAAGTGCACCCACTCCTGAGGTAGAGGGAAGAAAGCACATTTCCCCAAGGAAGGCATCCACTGGTAATCCTTTTTCTTCCATATAATTTGTAACTCTTCTAATAGAGTTTCTGACATCAAAGAGAATGACATTTATTCATTTATGTCTATAAGTGCTCTTTCACCTAATTCTAGCAATTTGCTGTAGGGAAATAATACTTCTGCTCTGTATTTAAAGTGTCTTTGAGGAATATCTAAGATTCCACCAGTTAGAGATGAGTTTGGAACTGCCTTTTCCTGAGTAGATGGCATGCAGTTTGCATATCAAAAATATTTGGGGAATGGAAGAAGACTGGTTCATTAATGAGGCATTAGCAAGGAATTTAGAAAAGGGGGAAATTATTTTGATGACTATAAATTCCAGCTTAGAAAACTGGAAGCAGACTACTCAATATAAAGTGAAGCTAAATAAGTGGGGTTGAGTATAGTTGTGCATTTAGTAAGTCTTTGTTAGAATGAATAAAACTTGAAGTGTTTTTTTAAAAAAAAATCTTTATATTATTCCATGTCCAAGAAGACCTACTAATATGAGCTATCACCAAGACCCATTTATTAATTTAAATTTCCAATCAACAGCTCAACTCATATAAGTTTCTAGATGGCTTATAAGAAGTACTGAGCAGATTTATATTACTGCAGAGAAATATTAAGAAATGGGTGATTTTGAGTTAAATGATCCTTGCATTTGATAGGCCAATATTCAAAATGTTAGTACCTGTGTTAGTAATAATAGATGGGGTTAGGGAAGACAAATTGATTAGACAGGAGTTTACTGACATTTTAAAACATCATTAGAATTATTACATGGTAATAATGAACCTTTAGTTTGTGCTTACTACAGCG